>NC_056737.1:1994240347-1994277847 GCF_019279795.1 Protopterus annectens | reverse complement strand
GAATCTAAAAATGGGTGACAAAGGATACTCCATACCCTGGATAGACACAGACAACTCAAACTATCTTGACAGAACCATATCTTTCAGATCTTCGGATGACTTGTTCATTTCTTGAGAAGGTAGGAAGAAGGGACAATTGGTGTACAAACAAACTATATCCAAATGGTTGTTTGAGGCTATTACCTTTTGTTATACCCTCCATGGCAAATCTATTCGAGGCAGGGTCAAGGCCCATACTACAAGGACCTTGGCTTCTTCTATGGCTTTTGGGAAAGGTTGGATTCTAGAAGTATTCTAGAAACTGATACTTGGTCCTCTGTACATACTTTTATAAAGCACTATAAGCTTGATTCCTTTTCTAGGTCTAGAACATGCTTTGCTAGGAGCATTCTCCAGTGGCTCCTGGATCCTTCTTCTTCCATCTCTCAAATATAGTTAGCTATGGTAATCTGCCTATACAGCTAAGGCTGCTGCAGCAGTGATCACTATGAAGAACATAGTATAGTTGTGCAGGTTAAACGTACCATAACAGTAGATGTTTGAATAATCAATGCTGCAGTAGCCTCTCCACCATCCACCCACTTGTTTTTGTTGTGTTTTTTATGCCAGGGTGTGGACCTTTATTTTTTGTTATTCCTAGCCTTGTCCTTTCAGGGTGCAGCCACCCTCTATCTGCTGGCAGGAAAGCTCTGAAAGTCTTTGTGCCCAAACTTGTCTTTTAGTGAGCTCAGCTCAACCTGCTTGACAGTTTGGGTGTGTGGAAGGTACCCTGAAGCTTTGTAAGCTGGCTGGCTGTTATATCCTTTGTCAGGATATAACACATATAGCTAAGGCTACTGCAGCAGTGAAAAATATGAACATCTAATGTTAGGGTAAGTTCCACTTGCACAACTGTATTTTCTTTCCACGGAGTGCTAGTTGCATCAGTTCTGGTCTCAAATTCAGTCCTGGCATCCCATGCCAATAATGCACTCAAGGCCAACTGGGTTTGTTGATTGCATCCCCAAGTACTTTGCACCTGTGGCAGCTACCCCCTTCACCACACCCTAGTACACTGCTATATGTTCCATTAAGTGAGTCAGCACCAATAGGGAACAATAGGGAACAATATGCTACAACCCCTCAAAAGTAAATAATGTCACCTTGTGATTACCTAACAGTGTACACAAAAAAAAAAATGGCTCAGGGACCACAAATTTTAAGGAGGTATTTAAATACATGCTTTTAGAGCCACTTTAAAAATACCTGAACAAGCACTGCTGAGCAACGCTTGTATTTTATTGCTTTGTTATTTTAATGAATTGTATTTCTTTGGTTTCTGAGCTGGTTAATTTTCTTTTGATTACCAAACAGTATCTCAGAAGGTCCAAGAAAGCTGAAGTAAATCTTAATATTTAAGTGACTATAGCTCTGCATCTGCCACTTCAAGTGGTAATGTTTTCTTTTTTGGAACATTTGCCAAATTAAGGCATAAATGTATGTATGTAAAAGGAAAGTTGCTCACCTACCCCGATTATTCTCTTTACAGCGTGATGGGAACTGTGGCGATCTCACATACAAAGACGTGCACCCATCAGTATGCAAAGTGATCTAGAATGGTTATCTCCAAACTCATAGCAGTTTATGCGATGCTGTAAACACACTGAGTGATCTACTTTCAAATGTTACACAACAAGGGTAAACTCTTACTAATAACTGTAATCTCTGTATTCTTGTCTAAAGGGTCCAAGTCATGGCTGAAAAGGGTCTTTGGACTAGCTCACTTACCCAATCAAAAAAGAATCAAAAATAAATAAATGAATACATATATACATATATGTGAAATATCATTTTATTTTTAATAATATTAACTGTTAAACTAAAAAGGCTGTGGTAAATTGTGAACCTGTTTCCCATAAGGACTCGAAATTTGTTGTTAAAAAAGTACAGCTGACCATTTAAGAATTTCTGTTGTAACTGAAAAAAAATACTTTCATAATGCAAAGAATGTGATTCAGTAGTATAATGTTGTGGCTGGGACTGGAACTTTCCTGACAAGTCTAACAAAGCCAAATGTAAGGCAAAAATACCCTCTCTGTTCAAAGGAAATCACAAAGATTTCTTTGTATGCCTGCATCCTCAAAAGCAATGCACAACATACAGTTTGCTGGAATTCATGTGCTTTGTACAGGAATTATATGTATAAGCATTCACATGGCTTTTAGTAAGAACTGCTACGATTTATAAAAGTGAAGGCATACTAACTGAACATGTTTAGTATTATCTTGCCGCTATTATAACAGAAACAGGATGCTTCCACTGCCAAATATATTGTACCATTTCATTAATATACAGTCACCTCTGTAATCTACATTTGGTAATTTCTACATAGTTCTTGAGAAATACAAAACAAAATTAATTACACAACTGCCTTACATGTTTTTAAATTAAAATATACACTCCACTATTTTGGTCGATTGTACAGTGACAGGCAACAGTTGATTTCTTAAGTGAATTAACGGTACTTCTTTTTAATATTACGTCAAGACTGCAGTTGTCAACTTATAAAAGCTTGATGCAAGGGCTTTTTCACAATTACTTTAAAATCTTTTGTCCTGGGAGTAACACATTGTCTGCTCAGTTTTAACTGCATGAATAAGTGAACTGAATTGTTATTCTGTTAAATTAATGTCTTGCATCTCATTTAAGTATCTTGAAGAGAAAATGAGATTGTAAATATTCACTTATTATGTTCTTGGCATAATATTCCTACACTAAACTGTGATATACCCGTATGATTTTACGCAACATCAAGACAGATAAACTTGCAGTAAAGGCGTGAAATCACGCTTTTAGCTGTTTATGCATCTTGTCTAAAGAAATGTAGTAGCGGTCTCCATCTCTCTAAACATTGCATATTCATTAATTATAACTACAAAGTAAGATAAAGAAACTTCTCGTTTGGTTATTTAACAATGTCTGCCCCATTTATTACTATTAAAAGGTCTAAAAATTGTAGCTGCTAATGCATTAACAATTTGGTGCAACATTCTGCTTCCTACAAGTGCTACAAACACTTCGTGGAACAGGTACTTACAAAAATGAATGACTGCATTCTAACTACTTCTGTCTAGTTAATTTCGTAATTCCACTAATAACTTCAGGTTGTTCAGGCATTGGCTTCATTTTCAGCCATGTTGTGCATATCAGGAAGTTTCAATACTGATGACTAACTTCTACAATTCAGTGTCCATCACATAAATAATGATCTGTTTCTATGTTATGCATCTCAAATTTAAATATCTAATTATGTTTCCTGTCTGCTACTTAACACCACATCTTTCTCTGGGAGGCTGTAGAAGGGTTCTATTTTCTCCAGTGTTGAGCATTTCATTCAATTGTTATTAGTATTCTGCAAGGCACTGTGAATATATGCAGTGTTACTGGAAATCAGCTAATCCTATTCTGTCACCAAAGCAATGGAATGATAATTCCAGCTAGTTTCTGATTTCCTAGGCCACTGACTTAGACTTACTAATGAAAGTAGGTGCAACACATTCTGTTTTCATACCTCTTAACCTCTTAACACAAGAAATCTGGACAAAGCCTAAAATAATGGGGTTACAAAGGCCCACATATAGGGACATATTTTAAATATTACTCCTATAATCTTATAAACTAGCTAGAGTAACAGGCTTTGTCTTAGTATGCATTTTCTGAAGGTTATGAGGTCTGAAACTCAAATGTATGCTATCATATAATGACTTCAATCCTCTGTGAGTTACCAAAAAAGCACAAATTTTGTGAAGAACAGAACAAAAATATTAATCCAAAATCTGGACATTATGCAAAAGTCTGGAAAATTGAGAGCTATGCCCATGATACTGTCCATCCCACTGGCACAGAGAGATAAAATCATTACTGCTCCCCAGATGACCCATGTTTGAGAAGTGGCAAGGGCAGTCGAGGAATTTAGGGGAGGATGTGAGTGAGTGGTCAATGGCATGTTGTCTATCCTGGGGGAGGAAGGTAGCCTTGGCTGACTTCAGTAGTAATGTTCAATAGCAGAGTCCAGCAGACTCCATGTAACAAGCAGTATACCGCATGGCTGGGAGGCTGCATGCATGTGGAAGTGCATGTTCACTTTCTGAACGTTGCAAATGCTGAGCTTGCATGATGGCTGTAGTGTGATGGGGAAAAAATCACAGTCCATGGCAACAGTGTGATGCTGCACCAGTGTCCAAAATCTCCTCTCTGCCCCCAAGTGTGGGTCAGGTGGATCCCAGGGAAGGTGAATGAAAGTCTGACAGAAGTGAATGAAGAGGCAAGGTGTGGCAGCTGAACAGTTGTGGGGAGGAGGACCAAAACTGTATATAACAAGTGATATCAATGTGCACAACAAACAGACAAGCAAGCAAGCAAACAAACAAACAAGCAAGCAAACAAACAAATGCTGCCTTTCTCATCAGCTTTTTCTTCTACTGTGCTTCTCCTACACAAGTTCCCTGGACTATACAAAATGTTTACATCAACTCACTTTCTACAACTTGACTTTATAACCACCTTGTTTACTTAAGTAAGGTACAAATCTTTATAGTTTGTATACTACCAGCACCATTAGATTCAACTGAATCTGAGAGCAGTGGGTCAATAAAAGTAATGCTCACATGTACTATTAGCAGCAGGTGTGCTCCATGATAAAAGGTGGGGAAGCATGCAACAGTATTAGCTAGCCCCTATTTCAAGATGCATGTAAAATTTCAGACTCATCTGTTATCCATTTTTACTATAGCAAATGCACAGGCTGATTAAAGCATAAGGAATCCACTGACTGAGAATTTGTAGTAGCTTCTACAGACAAAATGTAACCATTTATAGAAGGGAAAAACAAACAGTGAAATAGTCTGATTATCACACATTTATCAAGATTACGTGTGTGTGTGTTCCAGCTGTGCATAGTATGTGTTTCACTGTTTTATACTGCTAAATTTTCATTGTGTACACTGTGGCAGATGAAATAGTATTAACCATGCATGCACTATGGATGACGTAATAAAGTGCACACTGTAGATGATATCATCACGCTTCTTGCTCTCTCTCGCTCTCTCTATATATATACATATATATAAATATATGTATAGATATATAGATATGTATGTGTATGGGTTCCCTTCAGAATCTCAAAATCCTAAAACCTCGAAATTCATATTGTCGAGACCATATGATGGAAGTTTTAGAACTTTGAAATTCTGAACAGAGATCTGCATACAGCGCAAAACAGGAGATTTCCCTTTTCCTCGTGTAGCGCAATATTGGAGTTGGTCTATTTAAGTAGCAGGGATGTGGGGTGGTGCATGGGGGGCTTGCCCCACTGCAGAAACATTTAAACAGTTTTTTTTTTTTTTATTTTGGATTTGTTTCGGAATTTTGATATTCCGAAACATCGATCATTTGGTCTCGATCATATGACATTCGATGTTTCGGAATAATTTCAAGATTCTGAACTAAATCCGTGTGTGTGTGTGTGTGTGTGTGTGTGTGTGTGTGTGTGTGTGTGTGTGTGTATATATATATATATATATATATATATATATATATATATATATATGTATGTGTGTGTGTGTGTGTGTGTGTGTGTGTGTGTGTGTATTATAGTAACAAAACATTAATACTTCGAATGTTAAAACATGGAGATGAAATACACAAAACATGAAAATAATGAACAATAACACTGAAACACATAACTTTGAATGTAAGTAGTGCAGAATACACTGACGTATAACACATATGCACAATCCATATATTCTGCACTACTTATCTTCGGTGTTATGTGGTTCAATGTTATCATCATTCATGATTTTCATGTTTTGTGCATTTCATCTCAATGTTCTAATGTTCAAGGTACTGATGTTTCATTATTATAACATATATCTCTAGATCTATCTATATATATCTATATATATGTGTGTGTGTGTGTGTGTGTGTGTGTGTGTGTATTGTGTATACACGTATATATACACACACATATTATTGTATCATTTTTATTGTTTGGGTGCTAATAAATAAGTTAACATTCGCACATTCTCCTGGTCAATTTTTTATCACAGAAGCCTTGTTTGTTAAATGGTTTCACATTTTTACTTCTCAAAAGTATCCATGATAACATTTTTTTACCCTAAAAATAAATCCTCCTCTAGCTGTATATGGAGATATGGCTGTTTATTTCAGAGACTAACTTACAGTAGAGTACAGCAAAAAATGTTGTTCTTGTAAAACAAACCTAAATCAAACCATTTACTTAGCAGATCACATGTACCAACCAAGGAGGGGTAAGGAATCAATCTTCTAGAGTTTTCAGGAGAAGTGAAAACTCTAGGTTTTTCATGTAATTTGTGCTGTTTTTTCTGCGTGAACTTTTTACTCTCTGGTTTAGATGGTAGTTGGGATATTTTGTAGACACCTTAATGGCTATGGACATCAGCTGGGTTTAAAGACCCTGTGTTTATGACATATAGCCAAACAGTCCACTTATACTGTGCTGACAAGGTCATAAGAAGGCTGAAACATGCATGTCCATAGCTAGTGAGGTTTGGCTTTATTGGTCTGAATGTATCCGTAAAGACTTAGAAAGAAAAAATAAAAAGTCATGGACATTCAGAAGCTATATAGCTGAAACACTTGATGGCCTTAAGGGGTCATTTGCATATACCCAATGGGCCTCTATCACAGGAGGTTTAAGGTATCACATAGTGAAAACTTGAGATTACTTTTGTGATATGGGTTAACATTCAGATTTCTGCCATAAATAACAGCTCTGCATCTCTGTTATATTGTACTTTAACTGCAATTCTGCTATGCTGAACTCCAACTGCAAAATATCAGCTCTACTTACCAATGCAAATATACGAAGTAGTATGTGGATTCAGGGATTTGAACTGTCTGTATTGTACATGTATAGTAAGTGCGCATAACATATGCATTTTCTGATTTTAATGTTCTTTCCTATACATCTACAAGATAACTATTTAATATATTATAATATAGCATTAACTTTCCAAACTGCAATTGTTCATCTGCTTTCTTAACCTGGGTTGTGGATGAAAAGGTTAAGCAGACAAGTTCCCTTACCCAGTTAACAAATAACAGCTAAATAAATAAGCTGAGTCTGTAGTTTACAGGGTCAGTGGTTGGGCCACCTTTACAAAGGCCAATCAGAAAAGCAGTTCTCCAAACTTCTTGGACATACCCTATGGCTAAGCATAGGGTAATTATGTTTAGTAGGGGTTCCAGAAGAACATGCTTAGCTCTATTTATTAGGTAAATGGCTGGATTACCTGGACCAATGGAGGCAGCAGTTTTCATTTTAGAACAAGCAATCAGGACATGTTAATTATGATCTTAAGGAGTGTAGTGGATTCAGGGAATTGGGGGGGGGTTCTGATAAGTGTTTCAAGGGTGAAGTTTGCAATGAATTTATCTGGTACTACATTAGCTACATCTTTCAGATCACGGTCTAAATGCAGAGATGACACGGTCCAAATGGAGAGATGATTGGGATCTGAAGGAACAGATGATAAATCAGCAAGCAAAGGAGAGTGGTATTGCTGGAACTGAATTCATCCTCAAGTCTTGGTGAGTACCTTCATGAGGTGGACCCTGTTTTTCATAAAATCTCACCATGATGACACTGATATATTGACTGTATTTTGTATATCATATATCATGGACAGATGTTGGTTAAAAAAATAAAAAAGACAGCTGGCTGCATAAGACCCAGGATAAAAAGTGCCCAATCCAGGTAGATGCACTGGTTCTAGGACTGGAAAAATAACAGTGCAGAATTCTCAAGACATGGAAACATTTCTACAATGGGGCTTGGCTAGGCATAGGAGGAAAATGCTCCCCCCTGTTGTAGAAGGAAGGAGCACTCCACAAAAAAAAAAATCACAAAAAAAAATGATAGGCCAAAAAGAGCCATACAGATGATAGAGTGGACTGTTGAGGATAAGAAAGATATTATGTATTGTTACTATTACGCAAGTAGCTGAGAATTTCCAGACAGAAGACATACAAAAAGATTAAGAGAGAAATTAGAGGAAAGAACAATACTTCCAGAAGAAAAACTGTCCAAAACTTCAAATGCAAATTTGTGTTCATTAATATAATAGATCCATGAAAAACACTACATAGGCCAAGAAACCTTCGTCCATTTGGAAAAAGAAGCTACTGAGGAAGTTCAAAAATATAAAGAACAAAATCTAGAGACTTTTGAAAGGTACAAAAATAAACATGGACATGGCAAAGAAAGAGAGATCTGATATGGTGCAATATTTATGCAAAGAAGAAAGCCAAATTAATCAATGCAAAAAAGGCAGCCCCAAAGATATTCAAAGAGAAATATAGACAAAGGCATCCGGATATGGAAAATTTTACAATAAAAAATAAGATCACAAAGAGGGAATGTAGAGCAGAAGATTGGTTAAGTAGACTTAAAAATAGAAGTTGAAGTTATGGAATATGTGCAAAATGAGCGATTTCGTGTAGAAAGAATAATACAGGTTATGTCACAGCATTATGGAACAACGAGTCCCCAAAGTAAGGATGAACAGGTGGGGCAGGAGACATCTGAAGAAGACATATGGACACGGGAAAGAAAAAAAGAGATTTAATATGGTGCAATATTTATGCAAAGGAGAAAGCAAAACTAATCAATACAAAAACAGCAGCACCAAAGATACTTGAAGAGAAATACAGGCAAAGCCATCCAGACATGGAAAATTTTACAATACAAAAAAATAAGAAAGCAAAGAGTAAAAGTAGAAAAAGGATTAGTAACGGAGAAGTTAAAGAAGTAGAAATGGAGGTTATGGATTACCTGCAAAGTGAAAGATTTAGTGTAGAAAATTTAACTCAGATAACAACACAGCAGGACAGAGCGATGGACACCAAATTAAGAAGAAACCAGTGGAGTGGGAAGCATCTGATCAGTTACCTTATGAAGATACTTTGCAGCCTTCCACAGAAACCCAATACAAATGTTCAGCTGGAGTTGGGCAGCAAGGGAAAGAACAGGAAACTGTGGCAACTCTGACGTCAGTGAGTTCCCATATCAAAGAGCAATAGATGACCCAGGATGGAATGGAAGAGAATGTGGTGCAGGAAGATGCTCTGGAACTTTCTACAGAATGCCTGCAGTAAATGTAGAACAAAGAATGTGCCCTAAGTTTATAAGCAAATGATTCTAAGAGAAGAGTTGCTTGATTTAATAGAGATAGACATATCAAGATCAATGAAAGAAATGGACTACAGAAGGTCAATAAAACCCAAAACGTTAGAAGTTTGATAGAACGAATGAACACTGTAATTAGGACTGTTCATAGAGATTCATGTGATATAACAGAAGTAAATAGGATATATTATCGTGCAGCTAACTAAATAACAGATACAGTCTTACCACAAGAGCACAGCATAGTAAAGGAAAGGAAGGGGACAAACTGAATGCCATTTGGAAGTATCCAATAGAGAAAACTATAAAGCAATTAAGACAAGAAGTGTCACTGTTAGACGTCCATAGAAGGAACTGATCAACAAAAGTACTCAAAGATTTATATGATAAAAGCAACACACAATATTATAACAGATCAGGATCTTTCATGCACTATTGCAAATAATAAACTAAAAATATCAGCACAGGCAGAAAAACTTAGATGATATGTAAATAAATATAAAGGAAAATAAGCAATTTATTGATGAGCTAAAAACGTTTTATAGAGAATTGGGAACAAGGCAAAACAAATTGAAACACCAAGAAAAAAAGAAGAAATAGATATGTTTTGGAGAATTATCTATGAAGATCCTGTGGAACATAACAAAGATGCTAAATGGATAGAAGTAAAGAAAGAATAAGAAGTTCAAATATACAGGATATGAAATGAGATGAAGTAATGGCCAGTGAGATTGAAACAAAGTTAAGAAAAGCTCCTAATTGGAAAACCCCAGGCCCAGATGCAGTACCTAAATTCTGGCTAAAAGTATTAACATCTTTGCATGAAAATTTTGCCATGATTAAGAACTATTTATATGCACACCCCAAACAGACATCAACCTAGTTAATAACAGGAAAAACAATACTCTTACTTAAGAGTGAACCTGCAGGCTGTCCTAAAAACTATAGACCAATAACTTGCCGTCCGAAAACATCATATAGAACAAAGGATCACTTATTGTTAAAGTCATAATGGAGAACTGTAAAAAGGGGAAGAATCTAAACATGGCATGGATAAACTACAAACATACATTTTACATTATCCCACATTCATGGATGAAAGAATGCTTAAAAATGCATAAGATACACCCTGCACTGAACAGTTACATTACAGCAACAACAGTGACAAACCACTTTGTAGTTATGCCATGATAAAGGACAAATTGTTATTGGAGGGATAAGCATTCCAAGAGGGTGACTCTCTGTCACTGCTGCTATTTTGTTTTGCCCTTAACCCACTAATCTGTCTAACAGATTAGGTCATGACCACAATTTGGCTCCCAGAAAACAACAAAGTGTAAAGACTTCTCATCTTCTTTTTGTAGATTATTTAAAACTGTATAGCTCATCAGATGAGAAACTGAAAGCTCAACTGCAAGTGGTCAAATTTTTCAGATGATATAAGAATGTAATTTGGTCTTCATAAATGTACAAAAGCAACTTTTAAAGCAGGAAACTGCAGCACCAAGAAAACATGAGTTTGGGACAAGAATGTGATATAAAAGAACTTGGGCAAGAGATAGTGTATAATATTTGGGAACTGATGAAGGATCAACAATAAAGCGTGAATAAAACTTAGTAAGGAATATTTCAGATGACTTAAATTAATATTGAAAAGAGCATTGACATCTAGGAACAAAGTCCAAGCTATAAATCAATTTGCTCTTCCTGTCCTGACTCACAGTTTTGGAGTGATTGACTGGCTCCAAAAGGTGTTGGATAAGTTGGACAAGAAAACAAGGATGCTTCATGCTCATCAAGTGATTTATAAAAATCTGTGCATACCAATATGATATATTCCCTGTTCTGAAGAAGGTATGGGCCTCCTTGAAATTAATTACATGTATAGATCTGCAATCATGGGACTGCATACATATCTGCTGGCCTCATAAGACCCAAACCATAGTGAAAGTTTTGAAACATGAGGAGAATAAGTCTAAGATGACTCCCCTGCTTAGTTTAGCAGAAGCATATCAGTGCCAAGTGAGAATGGAAATCAAACCAGAAGTAGATAAAAATCAGACAGCAACTGAATGTGTCAAAAACAAAAGAAAGAATACAAGGTGAAAGATCAGATAAGACAACAAGAAATGTGGCAAATGCATAAATATAGTTGCAAGTATAGAAAAACTGGAACAACCTCTTGTTGATCAAGATCGAATACAGGAATGGTTAAGGAGAGGTGAATTAAAACCAAAAGACAAAAGGTTAATATTGGTGGCCCAAGATAGTGAACTATGTACACATTGGTTTACAAAGTCCATTGAACATGAGAGAGAAACAGACAGATGTAGGTTTTGTAAAACAGAACTGGAAACAGTCACACGTCTTGTTGTTGGTTGTGATATACTAATAGCAGAAGAACTGTATACTGAAAGGCATAATAATGTGGCAAGGCTATTGCATTGGGGATTGTGCAAATATTATGATACTGAAGTGGCTGAAAAACACTGCAAACATGAGCCACAAAGCATTATACAAAATGATGCTTGTATCACATAGGATAACAGATTACCAACAGTTCAAAAATAGATGCAAGAAAACCAAATATTGTAGTTCACAAAAAGAAGACAAAAGCAGCACTGATCACTGAAATTGCTACACCCAGTGACTATAGTTTCTTATGTACAGAGTGACACAAAGTCATAAAATACTAGGACCTGCAGGCCGAAATGAGGGCAGTGTGGAAGGAGGATACCTAGACAGTTTCCAAAGTAGTCAGAGCAACGGGTCTTATAAAAAATAATTTACAATCGTACTTAGATATGTTACTGATGCATATAACTCCATACGAACTGCAAAAGGACTCATTACTGGACATATTGTGGGTACTGCGAAGAGAACTTTTGGCTAACATCAAAGACTGAAACAATACTAACTTCATTAACTTTAATACTTTGACTTAGGAATGGGGTCCATTCTAATTATTGTATTAGAAACCCAAAAGGCTTGGAGAAATTCTAAAAATCAGAATGGGTGGTGCCATTTTGATTTAGCTCAGTACATTGCTGCATTTTATTTCTTGAGTTTCTAATGCAGCTAAAGAATGATTTGCAATTATTCTTGACTTAAGGTAATAATTTCAGCTTTTGTTAGATTTGGACTTTATCATGGTAAATTTTATTTTTGTTAATCTGTTCTCCAGAGTTTTTAAGATGGAGAGAGGTACATTTGTTATAGGACTTTAAAGTTTTTTCTCTTGTTAGAAAGATTAGTTATACTTGTGGACCACCCCGGTGATTTGTTCCTAAACTTCCTTAGAATTTGAATAGGTCAGTCCATTTGAAATCTTTAAATTCAGAAAGGTTGACTGTGCAGGTGTTTCACATTTCATAGGAAAAGCGGTTGTACTTGGCTGGGCTAAAAAGGGCCTAATTAGGCTAGTAACCTCCTATGATCCTAAGTATGTGGTAATCTTAAACAAGGGCAGAGATACCAAGAAAGTGGTACATGTGGGAACTATGTTGGTCAGGACAAAGTCTGGAATGTTTAACCCCCCGCCCCTCGCCCCACACACACAGTTGTCTAGTTTATTATTTGTTCTGGGGGAATTTCCATTTATTGTAAAAGAAACTGAGCATACAGAACTTTTGAGATATAGGTATGGTAAATAATTGAGGGGTAGTCAAAGTCAGCCATCTTATATGAATTTTTCATTATGGATAATTCAGTAAGTAAATTTAGGAAATCTATCATGGTTATCTGGTGACACGGAATATGTGCTATAACAGCTGATAAACGGATAACTTATCTTCTTCTTCTGAGTAAGTTGGAGTTCAATCAGTGTGATTTGGTAGAATATGGTAATCTGCCTACAGGTAATAAGGTATCTGACAAACAGGGAAATACTACCTGAGTTTCCTACAGGTTTGAATGCATGTTGGTAGAAAACCCAAATATGGAAGGAGTGCTATCTCTATAGTGAAGCCAAGTTTCAGTTACAACACACACATGGATGTGTTCAAGTTGCAGGAGAGTCTCAGTTTCAGGCAAAGAATTATCAAGACTTATAGAAGAGCAACTGATATGGCCTGAGTTTCAATTTGCTGTACATTTATTTATCTTAAGATGCCCAGCAGTTGGATTCATCCTGAGAAAAGCACTATGGGGGCAGCAAAGGCTTTAGTCAATATGCAGAAACTATGGAAATAGAGGTGCAGGGTATTCTTTTAGAAGCAAGTTGGACTATTAACCATTCTGTATCAAGCTGACACACACTAGACCCTGTAAGAATGAAAACAATTACATAGCCAATTGTTGAAGCCAATTATCCTTCCTTTGTATTTTACCATCATTCAGAGTTATGGTCAGATTTCAGTTAAGACCAATGTTTTGCCTGCTTTTGACACACTTAGTGATATCCAACATGTCTGTATGCATGCCCCTCAGGGTAGATAGCTTCAAGTCATTCATATCCAAATGGACTACCACCAGGGTGAAATCATATCTGCCCAGTGAAAGGGAATGAATAACCCTTGTGGCACAACGGATCTTGGCACTAGAGTGACAAGTAGATGTAACCCTGGTTTGGTTCAGGCTCCAAAGACTGGAGTCAGTGTGCCTGACAATGGGGTCACCAATTCCGATTGCATTTTATTTGTACTCATGGAATTCAGAGTAATGGACTGTTTACAGTCAGAGAATGATATGTTTGTATATCTTCCTAGATCTTGGAGGCTTAGATAGAGACTTTCTGCCAGCCTCATCATATGTTATGTTCATGTTGATGTATAGGTATCAATATGTGGTGCTCAAAGCTCATCATGTTTGGTAGGATGGGGGCCTTCAAGTTGAATAGATACTTACACCTCTGACAGATTGAATTAGTATTGTAACATATTAGTTCATTGTCTGTGATCATAAGTTCCTACATGACAGGCAACAAAGGGAATACAAGTGCTGGCCAGATGGGTCTGTCTTGTAAGTATAAGTGCTCTAATATACAACTAGTAGCTTTGTTGAAGGGAAATAATTATCTTAAGTTAGGTTGTCACGAATGGGGCACTAATACACAAGACCTAACCATAGTTTGAGTGAGATGCAGGGCAAGAATTACAGCAGTGATATATGAGACACAACAGTACAGCAAGGAGAAATAATCATGAGGGGCCAGCCCTAGACACTATAGAAGAGGAGAAGGGTCTTATACAAGCAATAAGACTTGAAGATGTGTGCATTATATGATACTACCACACTTCTAGGGGCCTCACAGTTGGCAGAAATTGTGGTAATATCTGTACAGTGACCACTCCAAAGTCCTTACTTCACTTATAAAATAATCAGCTGCATTTCTATTATCCAGCAAAGTTTAAAGTACTTTTTTTAATTTTGAGCTGTACCTGAAAAGGATCTGCTGATCAGTGTACCAACCAGTTAGAAAATAAATAAATAAATACTTACAAGAAAGTGATATATTTAATATTGTATTGTAAAGTGATCCTCTCATGTTGATGTTTTCTGGATGTAATGTGCAGATTTTGTATTATTTTTTTTTTTTTGATGACCAGGATATCCATTTGTATTGAGCCCCATTCTGTAAGCCCAGGGAAGTAAGCTTTAATGTCTTAAGAGATGAAGTATGCATATATACAAAAATGAAGTTTACACAAACATGCTAAATGCATTTGATGTTATTAAAATTAAACAAGTAATGTCAGTCAGAGCAAAATATATATACTGATATTGCGACAGGAGTATTGACGCAGGAAATTTTACAGCGACACATGTAGTTATTCCTGACTATCGTAGCAGCTGCTGAAACAGTACAATGTACATCTGCTGCTGCTGATTATGCCATTTTATTAATTTAGACTAGTATTATAAAACCTACTTATAAATCCATGGTGGTGCAGTGGTAGCGTTGTTGCCTTACAGCAAGAGGTTCTCCCGTTCGATTCTCGGCTTGGGTTGAGAGTGCCTTCTGTGTGGAGTTTGCATGTCCTCCCCGCGGTCGAGTGGGCATTCGAAAGACATGCGTTGAATGGGCATGCCTTCGTTGAAGGTTGGGCGTCTGGCTGGCAACTCGACACCATAAAAAAACAACTGCCAATCATTAGCGGACCGGAGTTCCTCTGTGGCGACCCCTAACCGGGAAAAGCCGAAAGACAAACAACGACATTATAAAACCTACTTACATTGTATACAAATGTATGGCAACACCTTTCTAGATGTTGAACATTAACACAGCCCTAAATGAGTAAATAAATGAAACACCCACAGTTTTCATAAGACAAGATTATATTTTATAGCTAGAATAAATATTTTATTCTTTAAGAGCAATGTTTGCATAGAAAAACAGAAAAAAAATCTGTTGTGCATACCTCACTCTGACAGCATATGTAAACAACAAACTATCAGGTACTAAACATTATATAGAATACTGCATCATTTACCCTATGCTGAAACAACAATGGGCAAGAATGTTTTAATGACCAAACAGCTGGAGTAAATCAATTTATAATCATTCATTCCTGTTTCTGTGAGTACTAAGTGAGCTCAGAGACTGTACTCTGCAGCTGTGCAGATTAGCTGATTCCTGGCATAGATGCAGTTGTATGAATTTATAACGTGAACTGCACCACATCAGGAGAGTGGCATTCTACTTAGCCGTATGTTTGCATGTTAGGATATATTTAATTTACATTTTTAGAGTCTATAATATTTAATAAGCACTAGATGGAATTGGTGATACTCTGTGAAGACTTTATGTTGCTGTACTGGTGATAGGAACAATAGCTGCTAAGGACTCCCATGTTTGTGATTTGTTACTCCAGGGAAGCATTAAAAAGTGATAAAATAGTCGACAAAACTTGAAGTAGGGTAAGTGATTGACTACAGTTCTGTCCAGGGTGAATTATGACATTTATTAGTGCAAATATTTGAAATCACTAGTATATTCAAGAATATTTAAGGTAACTGGTTAACTGTTCTCCATATCAGCCAGTGTGGTGAAGGAGCATTATGGGGTACACAATGGAAAACACCTCTGGGTCAAGAGACAGTACTAAACAGGAGTTTCTAGGGAGCTACAGGTGAAGGACAAAAGGAAGTCTGTCAAAGTTTCCTGAAAATGGGAAACAATGAGTAGGAATTGTCGTTCTGAGAAACTGGTGGAATTTCCCTTACCTGAAGAATAGAGAGAACCTTGAAGGGAAAGACCTAGAGTTTTGAAATTACTGTTTAGTTTGTTGGTAAACTACATTGAAAGTACTGGTATTTCTTTAACACTGAAACTGTTAACTTGAACTTTAGAAAGAACAGTGCATGAATGACTGTTGTGATTTTTTTTTTGTTATTCCCCATTTTGATTTTTCCTTCTAAATAAACTTCTATTTGAAAATTAAAAAACTGCCTTTGTTACTAAAAGCACTTCTAGATGCAACAATTTGTTTGAGATTATTGGCAGAAAAAACATTTTTGTTACAAACTGCAAATTTATACTTACCTGGGACTGATCAGTCTGAATTGTTTTCACCACCCCAGAAATGAATTCAGCCTTCCTCAGAGAAGTGTTACACCATAAAGGGACACTTATTCCCTGAAAATTTACCTGGGATACTGGCCCATCTTAACTTGTGTGACAAATTGTGTGTAAATCATAAAAACTCTTGTGCCCACATGTGAATTTGCTCTGACTGAGGTGAAACTTAGTGCAAAGGGTTGTTTTGAGATGTATAGTTGCTGAATTTTCTGTGAAATTAAAAATATATGTGTGTTGAAACTGTAGATGCTGAGTTCTGCTTAAAATGGAAAAATTAATAAGGCATAGCGAACTCTAATAGGACTTTCATTAACTCTACTACAGGTCTTTGAACAGCTATGATAAAAAGTGGTGCAGCTACTGAGCAGTACCTACTCATTCTCAAACAATGTGTATTTGGTCTACTAATCCAAACATCTCAAGGGATGCACTGTAATAAATTATGGGTTGATCAATGTTGAGTACAAGGAAGTGACTACCTATTTAGACTTTGAGGAAATTCCTTTTGCAACTAGGTGGGCTACATGAAAAAAATTCCTCACAACCGTTGTCATGTGATGGTCAAAATAAAGGGAGCTATCAGCCCAAGTACCTTGGTCTCTGACTATATTTTTGTTTTGTAGAAGTGTGTTCTCCATAAAAAAATGATTATGGGATGGTTGTCTACTGATGGCGATGATATTAAACTTTTTAGCATTTAGTTTGACCCCCACACAAGTTTAGAAGGAAGAGGATTTGGGTGTCATAGGGTGACATAACATGCATTTACAGATTCTTTCCAGATATGTATGACTAATAAGGGGCTTGTTTATATTATTTGTCAGTCTACAAACACCAGAACTGTTAGGAATTAATGGAAAAATGTTGCCATTTATGGATTCATGCTTGGCTTACAGAAAATTCTGGAGTAGAAAATTGAAAGGCACTTTTCTATTTACACTGTTTAGGCTGTAGACTATTTGTTGCCTTGGTAAGTGTCCTGCATTTATCTTCTATTTGCAACATTCAGGGGTGGCCCGTGCTATTGGACTGCTGGACTGCAGCCCCCCCCAGCTGTAAAAAAATAAAAAAGGAAGAAAATAAAGATAAAAAATAAAAATAAAAAATTGCGGACTTTCACGCATGCGCACTAGTCTGGACTGCTGCTGAGACTGTCTGGAGCATGCGCAGACTGCCTCAGCAGCAGTCTGGATTAGGAAACACTTAAGAACAGACATCCCAGAAGACTATGCAGTTGAAACTGCATAGACTGTCACTGGAAATGGATGGAACACGGACTGCAATGTCGGCAGGCTGGAGTCTCATCAGGGGAAGAACATCTTGCGTGGTGGATTTGATTCTCCAACAGACGGGATGCGCAGGCAGGTATGGATTTAATGGCACGAAGAGATCGATTGCTCCAGGTAAGGTGTGTGTGTGTGTGTGTGTGTGTGTGTGTGTGTGTGTGTGTGTGTGTGTGTGTGTGTGTGTGTGATTGCTGTTTTCAATAGTACAGGGGACTGCTGCTCTGTGTAAGTCTGTATTTGTTCCCAATTTGTTTTCAAGTTAAACATCTGGGTAAGTCCCTATTCAGTGGATGGCTGCTTCTGGAAGAAATGTATTCAGTTCAGAGCATGTGTGTGGGATTGCTGTTTAGGGACTGCTGCTCTGTAATATTTGCTGCCAGTTTGTTGTAGTCCGTATTCAGTAGATTGCTACTTTCAGTTCAAAGGTTACTTCTGGAAGATGCTGCTCTAAGGGGCGTGCTCAAATAAGGACAAGTAAATTTACCTATGCACTATTTTATTACCACACTCGCATTTTGCATTTACTTCTTTTCTTTTCTATGTAAACTGTTTTTGGCACTGTTTTTAGTTCATCTGTATATAGAGAGGTGTGCGTTGTTCTGATGATGGGGAATCAGGACAAGTAAATCTGTATACTGTTTGATGCACTATTTTAATTGCATTTATTTTGAATGTCATTCTGATGACTTTGAATACTCGTGTGTGTCTGCATATAGAGAGGTGTGCATTGTTCTGATGATGGGGCATCAGGACAAGTAAATTTGTATACTGTTTGATGCACTATTTTAATTGCATTTATTTTGAATGTCATTCTGATGACTTTGAATACTCATTTGTGTATCTGCATATAGAGAGGTGTGCATTGTTCTGATGACAGGGAATCAGGGCAAGTAAATCTATATACTGTTTGCCACACTATTTTAAGCATTTGTGTGTGTGCCTCCATGCATTTTCTAAAGCTGTTACATAATTCTCAAATGAAGTAATACAAGAAAATAAATGATACCTGTTCTTGAAGGACAGGACAAGAGGGAGAGACATACAAAGAAAGCATGGAGAACATGTGTGTGTGTGTGAATGTCCCAGTTGCTATATACTGGTGGCTAGGACAAGCTCATGGTGGTGTGGTAGGAAATACCTCAGGCTTGAACCCTGTACCTTGTATGCAGGTGTTAAGGACCTGAATTCTCTACCCACCACCATTTGTAAAAAAATTGCAGATTTTTGCCTCATATTTGATCTGATCTGTTCATCATAATATCTGTGGTTTCTAAATGTGGCAATGCTTGATATTTGATGGTGCAGTGGTAGCATTGTTGTCTCACAGCTGCAGGTTCTTAGGTTTGATTCTTGGCTGGTGTGCCTTCTGTGTGGGGTCTGCATCTTCTCCCTGTGTTTGTGTGGGTTTGCTTTTGTGTCCTCCCATGTTACAAAGACATGTCAGCATTATTTCTTCCTGGGCCTCTGCTGAAAATTGTTTTTTTGGTCCAAGTCAGACTGTCCTGATTAACAAATGTTAAATAAAATTGACAGGCATTTGAATTTCAGACTTCAGGTTTCTGAATGTTTAATTCCTTACATATTTGATGGTGCAGTGGTAGCATTGTTGCCTCACAGCTATAGGGTTTCTGGTTTGATTCTTGGCTGGGGTGCCTTCTGTGTGGAGTCTGCATCTCATCCCTGTGTTTGTGTGGATTTGCTCTGGTGTCCTGCCATTTTACAAAGACATGTGTCTGCCGTACTTCTCCCTGGGCCTCTGCTGAAAATTGTTTTTGTTCCGTCAGAAGTAAAATTGACAGGCATTTGAATTTCAGACTTCATATTCTTCAGAAAATACATAGTAACACAACCTTTTATTCTAGCAATTTTCTAAATTTATACGATGAATATTTGAAATTTGTCCTTATTTTTGGGACTGAATAACCCTATTATTGGCTTTGTCCAGGTTTTTTTGTGCGAAGGTTGACAGCTATGGCAAGAACTGAATTCACTGAATATGTTTGAGGGCTGTGTTCCCTCATTACTGGGTTTGTCCAGGTGTTTTGTGCTAAGAGGTTGACAGCTATGGTGAGAACTGAATTCATTAAATGATAGCCATTTAAGTTTCAGTCTTCCTCTCTTTCACAAATCAGCTGATTTGGCATAGTGGTATGTTGCTCTGACTGTTTTGCACAGGGACCTTGGCAGTAAAATGTATGGTGGTAACACAGCATTTTTCTTTCACAAAGCAGCTGATTTGGCATAGTGGTATGTTGCTCTGACTCTTTTGCACAGGGACCTTGGCAGTAAAATGTATGGTGGTAACACAGCATTTTATTCTAGCAACTTTCCAAGATTATACAAGCAATGTTTAATTTGGCTTTTTCCAGATTTCTTGTGCAGCAAAATTGAGATGCAGTTGAGTATTGAGTAGATTTTACAAGGAGCTGAGAGCTGCAGGGGAAGAGAAGTTTTGTGCTGCTTATGCTAAGTCAGCTTGCATTGTTAATAGTGCAACAGGTTGTGTACTTGCTTTTGATGCAGAAGGTTGTTGGTTCTACTCCCACAAGCGGTGGATGCTGCCATACTGAAAAAGTTAAGATACTAGCTATGAGCCTGTTATCAGTTTGCCATCCATTTCCTATTGCAATATTACTAGCTTATCATACTTCTTCAGAGATTGTGCATATTTACTGATAATGGTGGACTGTAGAATTGTGCATATTTACTGATAATGGTGGACTGTAGAATTGTACATATTTACTGATAATGGTGGACAGTAGAATTGTGCATATTTACTGATAATGGTGGACTGTAGAAGTTTGAGTAGACTTTTATGATGGAAATGTTCTGAACTGGGCAGTTTTGTCATTATGGGCGCATGCATTTTGTTTCATTGCTTACTGGAAAGATGTTCTGAATTGCGCAATTTTGTCATTATTGGTGCATGCGTTTTGTTTCATTGTTTACTGGAAAAATGTTCAAAACAATAGGAATGTGTATCAAAGAGCACATGTATGTTTCATGTGCAAGGGGCCTATGATTTGAAAACAGTCTAGAATTAATCTGTATCTGCCACTGGTAAAATGTATTTTCTTTGAATGTGGGTTTCAATGCTGTTTCAATGAATGTGAGTTTCAAGGGCAGAGAAGTTTTAATGCTAAGTTTGTTTAGCAGATGTCTTAGTGTTTGTGCTGTAAAATGCAAAATAAAACTTTCAAATGAAGTCCAAATCATCATAGAAGTAAATCAGTATGCACATTAGTGTTTATGGTAAATGGAGTGAAATAGCCAAGTAATGGATCATTGGAATGGCTGCAGGGGGAGGCTCCATTCGACCATGATTTTGTGAGGGGGAAGGGCGGCAAACTTAAAGACAGCCCCAGCTTAACTATGCCTCCCAACTGTCCAGATTTTCAAAGAATTAATAGATTTTTGTTTCTTATTTTTGGTTTGTTCCTCATAAAATTTGTGGTTTTCTGGCAAATCATTTAGGAATTAAGTCACTAAATAATGACACGCTGAGTTTCAAACTTCATGACCTTCAGAAAAATGTATGCTAAAGTAAGACCTGTTGTTTTATCAACTGCCTCAGTTTATACAAGAGCAATTTTTAGTACTGTTTATATGTTCCCCCAATATATTTGGCATTGTCCAGATTTATTGCATTAACAGGTTGAGAGGTACATGCAAATAAATTGCTTTATAGAATTAGGCATAGCCAAACCTCTCAACTGTCCCTGATTTTGGCTCAAAATGTTGCTCTTTCCCCTAATAATCCCTCCGCAAAATAGCAATTTTGGAAGAAAACATGGAGGGTTTACAATTAAGAAATATAACTGTAATAGTCAAGAGTTATAGATTACTTTTATTTCAGAAATGCATGTAGATTATTTTATTTTGTCAGCTGCTCAAGTTAGCAGTACTAATATTAAAGTGTCCCTTCTTTGACAGGTTCCCAGCTGTATTGTGTGGCTATTTTATATTTTTACATCACATTTTTGGTCCATTTTTCATAAAATTGTGTTTTTTTTGGCAAATTAGTGACAAATCATAAAATACTGAAGTTAGAAAATAATGACAAACATTTGAGTTTTAGATTTCATACCATTCAGAAAATTCATACTAATGCAAGACCTAGTCTATTATCTTTCTAAGTTTATAAGAGCAATATTTAAAAATTGTCCTTATTTTTGGGCCTTTGTCCCACTTCTATGTATGGCTTTGTCCAGATTTCTTGCTCTGAGGTTAAGAGGTATGACAAATATGTCAGGGCCATCACAGTCAGCCAGAGACATTTCAAATTGTAACATACTTGTTGCACCCCACTCCCCCATGTAGTGACTCTGGATGTGTCGAAGCAAGGCAAGGAGTAGTTATGCAGTGTAAATGTGCAAAGTATCCCCCCCATCCAAGGTAGACACAAGTACTAGAGTGGCTTTTCATCTGTCCTTGATTTTTGCAGAATGGTCTGGTTTCTGTCATATTTTTTGTACTGTTGATTTATGCTTATTACTCAAAGTGCCTGTTGCTCTGTGTTTAAGTAGCAATACTTTAATGACCATCAGGTAAGCTTGGCTGAGATTGTAAGATGCAAGTAAGCTTTAATAAGCATACTGCTAAAGAATTGCCAACATTGAAAGCCTTTCTGTTGTTGCCATGTAGAGAATACTTAACTAGATAATGTATAAGCCTTGGGTATTGAAATGCATATGACAGTATTTATAATAAAGGACAGGATTACATTATTTTAAGAAGCTCATTACACTTGGAGACTTCCAGTCATCTCTGCAGGCTTTATCCGTAAACTAAACAAAATGCCAATCATGTGGTCCATAACCTGTACAGTAATCCTTTTAAGCAATGTATCTTGAGCTTATTTCTTGTTTGCTTTTCATTTTTTTACTTTAATCATGTTTTCCCCATGAAACAAGTAAATAGTTGTCAGGCAGCAGGTCTTTTTTTGGATAAGAAATATTTTTACAAGTGGGGGCATCAGAGAGTTCTACTTTCAGCACGTTACTTGGTACTTTAATAAAGCTGAATATAAATTATAATTAGAACTGCAGTGGAAGAAGTGGTTTGAGTTGAGTGCTGCTTGTTTTTCTTATACTTGAATTTGACTGGCATTCCATTAATGTATTTAAAAAGTAATTTATTTTTTCATGCCTCACAACCTTTTTGTTTCCATCTAGATATTAAGTAAGCTGTCATGCAGCCAATGCACTGAAATATTTTTATTCTTCTACACTTCATTTTGTCTTGATTGGACTCTCATAATGACGGTTTGGCACCCAAGGCAGTGTATTTAGTTAGTTTTTGTGGTTTTGAGCATAACCCCTCCCCTTTCTAGTTGGCCACACCCCTTCCCATTGACCCCACCCACTCAGCTGTCTCCTGCAGCCCTCCTTTGATTTGAAGACACCAGCCACCACTGGCTATATTCCAACACACCATTCTCACATGCATTCCACAAAGTGGCATTAAAAAAACCCTAGACTTTTCCAGAATCTGTCCCTCTTAAAGACATTTGAGCATCTGAAACCAAAATAAAGATAATTTAAAATGATCGTCAGTTAATATATTTTTTTGTTGTTGTGTCTTTCGGCTTTTCCTGGTTAGGGGTCACCACAGCGGAACTCCGGTCCGCTAATGATTGGCAGTTGATTTTTACGTACCGAGTTGCCAGCCCTGACGCACACCCTTCAATGAAGGTACACCCATTCACGCATGTCTCCACGCAAAAGACGCTCTAGCTGAGAATCGAACAGCGTCTTACTGTGAGGTGACAATGCTACTGCAGCACCACCACCACGTCAGTTAATATATTACTATCTGTAAAATGATACAAATTAAATGATGATTGCATTTCATTTAGAACACATCAAGATTTATTGTAAGCATGCAAAAGCTAATATTACCAAAACAAATTAACTAGTATTTGTAGTATGGCTATTACATTAAAGACAAATTAAAAATTATGCAACACTTTTGTGTATTCAGCTTTACAATGGATTTCAGCATTTCTGTTCTGCTATTCAATAGTTATTACTCAGACTGGATAAACAAGCCGGCCTTTATTGGACTCAGTGCTGCATTTAATTTATTTTAAAGAAATCTAGTAAATATCGAATATATAATTCTATGTAAACCTTGGGCAAAAAATGTACAAATCATCACCAACCCCCTTCTTCCTATTTTCTACATGGAGCCAGTGTGTTGTGACAACTTTCACCATCTCTCTCTATTCAATGCTTGAATGTCACATGCCTTCCCTCTCACAATCCATCCATCTCTTTGCTGGACACACTCATTTCTTCTTGGCTTCTTCCCATCTGCCCTAGATCTTCTTCATCAGATCATCTTCTGCTTTTCTGCATGTGTGCCTGAAATGTTCTCTTTGACCTTCTCTGCAATTGGAGCTACTTTGGCTTCTGCTCTGATATGTATCCTACCACCTGTCTCAGACACTTCATCTCCATCACCTCTACTTTCCTGAACTGCTCTGCCTTTACTGCCTTGGTTTCTTTACCATGCAGTAGTACTGCACATACTACTGTTTTGTATATCTGACTTTTCAGCTTCTTTAGCATTCTTCTGTCAGAGACTACCCCACCACTCTGTGACAGCTGGCTGCACCCCTTCTGACTCTACCTTTGACCTCCTCAGCCACCCCCTCCAGACACTTGAAGTTGTTAACCTTCTCCACCATTTTCTGTTCTATCTCAATTCTGAGCTTATTCTGATTTCCCCCATTTGATGCCACTGTAGATGTCTTATAGGTACTCAGTTTCATCCCAAATGCCTTCAGTTTTACATATCACTTCCATATCCTTTGTTCTTGCTCAGTGTCTGCCTGTAATGCCACATCATTTGCATACAGCAAGTTTTTTGAGTTGTCCCCTCCCACCTGCTTGCTAATGTTGTCAATCACCAGCATGAACAGCAGTGAGCTCAGAGCTGAAACCTGATGCACACCCACTGCCACTGGGAACCCCTCTGTGAGACCGAACACTGTTTGTACTTGTGTCTTTGGGTCCTTGTACATAGCCTGAACTAATTCTGCCATTTGTTCTGGGACTTTGAACCAAAGTCAGCTTTCTTGGGACCTTGTCATATGTTCCAAGTCCAGGAATGCCCAGATGGACTATTTCCTCTTCAATAGTTTCTTTTCAGCTATCTGCCTCATTCCAAATATTGGGTCAGTTATGCTTTATTCTGATCTGAATCTGAACTGCTCATCTTCTATCTTACTTTTTACTACTCTGCACATTCAATTATCCTCTACAGAACTTTCATGCAGTGTGGCAGGAGTTTGATACCTCTGTACTGCCCACAGTTGTGGATGTCCCCTTTGTTCTTGTACATTGTCACTGGTATGCTTATTCTCCAGTCATTTCTCCCAATCTCACACAATATCTTGATCATTTCTGCTGTTACCTCATCTGAGTGTGCTGCTTTCCCTGACTTCATTTTCCTTAGTGCAGTTCTTACTTCTTGTAATGTGGGCTTCTCTTCTTCTTTCATCATAGGCTGTGTCTGGGGCAGTAAAGCTTATGTGTCTGGGGTAGTACAGCTTCTGTGGGGTTTTCTTGATTTAGAAGCAGCTGAAAGTACTCCTTCTGTCTGCCTTTGACTTTCTGTGAGTTGGCGAGTAGGTTGTTGCTGGCACAAAGGGTGTCTGACTATCTTCTTTACCTTTTTTCTTTGCCTTACAACCTGATAGAGTTTCTTTGTGCAATATATGGAGTCACTTTCCAGAAGCTGGTAGAGCGCATTTGATGCCTCGTTCTTTGCTATTGCAACTTCTCGCTTAGACTCTTTGTTAACCAGCCAATATTCCTTCTTAGCCTGGTCAGTCTTTTCTATCTCCCACTTCTTCCTGCACTCCTTTCTTTTGATGACTTCCTGGACTTCTGCATTCCACAACCAGCTTTCCTTATGTATCTTATTTCTATACCTGGTTCAGCCACATATCTGTTCTGTAGTCCTCACACATGCTGTATGAGGTGCTGCCATTCTTCTTCAATCCCACTTATTTTCTCTTCTTCCTGAGGTGCTGGGGCCCTGAGTATTTCCTTGAACTCTTGTGCTTTCTCTCTAGTCATCTTCCAGGTCTTCAGCCTAGTCTCTGTTGACCTTAGAGCCTTCTCTGACCACTGCTTGCAGCTGATTGTGGCAACCAGCTGTTTGGACTGAATGTTTCAATGGGGATGATTTTTGTAATCATTGATTCTAGCCAAGTGCCTTTTCCTTACCAGGAGGAAATCTACCTGATTTGAATGTTGACCACTCTTGTATGTGATCATGTGACTGCCTCTCTTGCTGAACCATGTACTGGCCACCATCAAGCCATTGGCCAGAGAGAGTTCCAAAATGGTGTCTCCTACTTTATTTCTGTTGCTCCTCCCCCGTGGACCAAGGCAGTCCTCGTATCCTGTTCTGTCTATCCCAATATGTGCATTCAGGTTACCCATTATCAACACCAATTCATGCTGTCCTGCTTTATCTAGTAGATCTTACAACTGCTGCTTGAATGCACTCTGTTTTTCACTATTACAATCCTGCTGCAGGGCATAAGCCAAGGTTATGAATAGTGACCTATCTTTACAGTGGAGTCTGATTGGCAAGAGTGTGTCACTAATTCTGATGACATCCTTCATTATCTTCTGAAGCCTCTACCTCCATAATTTCCACATTATTTCTAGTTTGGCCTCCTCCCATGTATTAGACTCTCGACCCCAAGCCAAGTGGCTTTGCTGAACTGCCCCTCAATCTTGTTTCTTGTGTACATAATATGTCCAACCAACTCCTTACCATCATGTCATCCACTCTCAAGCTGTGTCCTGTCAGTGAACCTACATTGAGTGTAGTTATTTTTAGTTCATGTCAGGTAACACAAGCTAGGTAACAACACACTGGCCAGTGAGTAGCTTATTGACCCAGGTCTGCTGGGCTTTATGGCAGGTACACACTTGCCTGTTGGGACACATAAAACCCTCACACCATTAGCATGGGTCCCTAGCATAGGTTGGAGTAGGCCATGTCCTCAACCCATTTATCACCAGCAAATACTCATGCCTATTTGGTGACATTAGTCAACATGGCTGAATCACCCAAAGCCTATTTTTAACCATTGAGTGGCTAGCCATGACATGATGCACTGCCTGTGATCCATGTTCTTCTGCACTGAGGACACTGTGCACTACAGATGATGGCCAAAGTGGTTGATCTATACAACTATTCCCCTATAGGGCACCATCCAGAGTCTGTGCTGCCACCCAAAGCTGCATTTTTGGGTGTGTTTGAAGTGAACACACTCACCCTGTTTTTGCAAGGTGGGAGGAACCCCACAGAGACTCGGGGAGAACATTCAAACTCCATACAAGCAGTGTCTGGAGGTCAGAATCAAGCCTTGTATGTTAAGCATTGGAGGCAAGAACCTTAACTATTACACCAACATAAATGCATTTTGATGCACAAATGTTAACTTGATACATTAGTCTTAATCACCTAACTTGATACATTAATCCTAATATTTCTGAAGTCTAGTCATCTCTATAGAAGACAAGATGTTATTGATTTCTTAACTTTGTCATCTTTCCAGTATGTATTAACACTCTGGGGTATATTTCAGAACTAGCTATTAACTCATCTTGAACTCAAAGGATGAAACCAATAATAGTAAATAATGAATTGATTAACCATCTGTGGGCACTGTGGTTCTATTTGCAGAAACAAAAAACATGCAACTTTCCCAATATGCCAGTGGATATGCCTGAGTACTTTAGAGACATACCTTATATAATTACAGGCATGATAATTATTGCCACATGTAAAATTAAAAACTAAACTTTCATGACAAAGACAACATTCTCAATAGATTCCTAGTTATTGAAAACCTATCTAATAGGTTCATAGGTAGGTACTAGGCTATTGGCCCAAGGGCCTACGTAAGCCTAGCCAGCAAGGTGCCATAGCTTACGCCACCCAAGAAAGTTATTTTCCTGTGCCACTGTCCAGCAGAGACACAGAAGTGATTCCCGGGGTGTATTTCCTATTTCCCATCCACTCATCAAGATTTTTCTTGAAGAGTGCTAATGAAGAACTTTGCTTGACATAGATGGGTAGCTTTTTCCAAAGTATAGGAAGTCTCTGGGACAGGAATCTATCCCTCCAGCATGTCTTGTTTATTGTGGTGGCAAGGTTTAGGTCCCTAGAGCGTGTAGCTCAGTGGGATTGGGATTTCTTTAGGTGTAGCATGTCCAGCAGCTCAGTGTTTGACATAGCTTTGTATGTTAGGCAGAGATCACCTCGGAGTAGGCGATATGCTATGGAGTAAAGCTGGAGTTTTTTGAGGTGGTCAGTGTAGGGCATTTGTTTGAGGCCAGTAATCCTCTTTGTGAGGTACTTCTGTGGCCTTTCCAGCTGCTGCAGATGTCTTGTGAGGTACATTCCAAAAGGGGCGTTGTACTCTATAATGGGTCTAATGAGTGACTAGTAGAGGGGAACAATGACCTATTTTTTCCTGGATGAGAACCCTTTTATGATGAGGTGTGCCATGTAGAAGGACTTCCTGACTACTGTGGCGATGTGACTATCAAAGGAGAGACTACTGTCCACCTGGGTCCAAAGGTCTCTTATCACGCATTCGTGTTAAGTAGATTACTGCCTATGTGGTAGTTTATGGGTACAGAGTTTTTACCAAAGGGGATGACACTGCACATTTTGGCATTGAGCTTGGGCCATGGATCTGACACCAGGCATCTGTCTCAGTGAGGCCCTTCTGTATGATGTCCACATCATTTGGGGACTTGACTATGGCTCCTAATTTGCAGTCATCCCATAACAATCATTTTGAATAGAAAATTATCATGTGTGCATACACTTGACCTATGATGACAGGCTGCACTGACATCCATACACAAGAGGGTGGCTACCTGAACAATTTCCAACCAACCATCCTGACCAGTAGTCTATTAAAGTCATCAACAGATTCATAGTGGAGCTTATCCAAAATGGAACAGAGGACATGTGTCTGTTGGATATAAAACAGTATAGGTCTAATAAAGTAAAATCTTGCATTTTAAATCTTGTAGCATTCTATGATGAAGTGATCAAGTGCACTTAATGAAGTACTGAGAACACAACTTGCTAAGTGCATCTTATCCTGACCTTGCTAAGACATGCAGCACTGCTCCATAAAAAGGAATAACTGATAAACTGAACTCATTAAATATCAATACATGCTTAACTGAGTTTGTAATGCACTGGTTAAATACAAGTTGGGCTTGAGGGAATCTCTGCATCCTGACTGAGTTACCAGTACAGCCCACAGGTCTCTGTACACTCCTCTTAGACTTGCATTAAGGTGGGAATGTATTACTTTTCTTACATCAGGTAAATGAGATGTCTTGCTTTGTTTGTCAGATATAATGAGCTCTGGATAACCAAATACACCGGCAATTGTAACCTTAGCAAAACAAATAAGGTTCTCCAAAACTGCAGAAAAAAATAAAAAAACATTGCTCTCAGCTATCCATATTTTCCCAGTCCAGCTTTTTGCCTCATATTTTTGGTATGCTTCTCATAAAATTTGTGGCTTTCTGGCAAATCACTGAAGACTGAGGTCTCTAAATAATGACAACCTTCAGAAAATGCATGCTAGCACATGCCCTGTTATTCTAACAGCATTTTAAGTTTGTAAGAGCAATATTTAAAATATGCCCCTATTTCTGTGCCTTTGTTTCCCCATTATTTTAGGCTTTGTCCAGGTGACAAAAGCAGTGTCTGAAAACAATATGAAATAGGGAAGAGCAAACCACATAAGCACAGTCTAATCACATTCATAGCTAACTGTTGATCGAGAAGTCAGTTTACAAGCACAAGTGTCACGACTTGTCAATGGAAATTGATTGGTTTTACATATTACAGAAGTCTTTAAGATACCCCCACCCTGTTTCTATCAGCACTGAGCTACTGCTTAAAGCAAAATGTTTAATAAACTGAAAGCAGAACCATTGGGGTAATGCATGTGCAATTGTTTTAGAAGTGCACCAAGATGCTGTTTCAATAAAAACACTTTCTTAAACAGCACAACAAAGATAACCCCTTGAAGAACTTCATTTTATTACTCTATACCTGTATTTACATTATTCAAATTAAGGAAATACTTCATTCAAAGTAGTTAATAATATAACATTTAGAATTAGTGTTATTCATAATGACATGGGGATGTAAGATAAACAAGACTAAAATGGACATTTAGTAACAAACAATTTTAATTATTATACTCCAGAATACACAATTTAATTTCATATAAGAAGGCATTATTTTGAATAGTAACCTGCATGTCTACAGCTAGTGGGGGTTGGCTTCATTGGCCTGAATGAGCCATTAAGACTTAAAAAATAAAAAAAGTCATGGACATTCAGAAGCCATGGAGCTGTAACACTTGTATGTCCCTGAAGTTTTTTTTTTTTTTGCATATATCCCATCGGCGTCTACTACAGGGAGGGTTTAAGAGTTTAAGATGTTACACAGTGAAGACAATAGTTTTGCTGGATCTTTCTTGCAGTGTTTTACTGAACGGTTTGTCTGTGTGACCTTTTTCCCATTTGGTTTTTATATGTATATATATATATATATATATATATATATATATATATATACACACACACACACACACACACACACACACACACACACACACACACGCACGCGCACACACACACACGCACACACACACACACAGTATGTATGTATGTATTTATTTATAGTGTGTGTGTTTTACAAACAGATACAAAAAACAACATTTCATGTTACTATATATATGATTCTTAACTCATTCAGCATAATTATATTCTTTATCAGTAATGTAGAATGTGAACCTTATTATGAACGATATCCTTTAGTTTGAATACATTTGTAACTATGATTTCTGATCCATCAATATCAGAGAAACGGGTGGTCACGGTGGTGCAGCAGTTAGCGTTGCTGCCTCACAGCAAGAGGTTCTCCAGTTCGATCCTCGGCTGGGGTGCCTTCTGTGCAGAGTCTGTATGCCCTCCCTGTGGTCGCGCGGGTTTCCACCGGGGTGCTCCGGCTTCCTCCCACATCCCAAAGACATGCTATAGGTGGACTGGACACACTAAATTGGCCCTAGGCATGAGTGCGTGCATGTGTGTGCCTTCTGTGGAAGGTTGGGTGTCGGGCTGGCAACTCAACACCGTAAAATGCCACTGCCAATCAAAAGTGGACAGGTGATCCGCTGTGGCGATCCCTAACCGGGAAAAGCCGAAAGAAGAAGAATATCACAGAACCATATGAAGCACTGACAATGATTTACACAAACATTAACAATATAATGTACAAAATATTATACTTTGCAGTCAGTGAGAGAGAGAGAGATTCACCTGGCAACAGTGAGTGCTAAGCAAACATCAAGTAAAGAACACAAGCCATAATTCAAAGAAATATGCAGCGTGATATAGTCAGCACTGTATACAGCTGCCCCGATTCCGGATAAGGGTAGCGATGTACTTATAAGCTCATTTTCCAAATCAGTAATAGGAGTGATTTCCCTTCACCCACCCCCACCTTATAAAGCTTTAGATTTCAGATATTACAGTAGTTTACATTTTTCTTGGGTTTTTATTTGTAGATTCATAGATATTCCAAGATCATGCAGTCCCATAATCATTCATGGCTTACTAGTGCCCTTTCTCCCACGCACAAGCAGCACCTCCTTTGTATAAGAGAGCCATACCAATCAATCCACGAGTAAATCTGAGGATACCCATCCAGTCAGGTAAGTTATGTTTAAAGGAAGACAGTGAGTTAAGCTGCTTAACATGCATACAAGGTTTATTCCAGAGAATTGGGAGGCACCAGGTTATAAATCTGCCTCTCCACTGTGTCTGTTCTACTACTGGTGGAGATAACAGACTTGTGGAAAAACAGGAAGTCTACGACAACTGGGTCTCTAATGGTGCAGTAGGCAAGACAGATCTTCTTCAAAGGTCTGTAAGACACTGAAAAAAGGGATAGAGCTCCCAGCCTCTTTTGGTATCTCAAGAACATTATGCCCATGATCTGTTTTGGTTATTAACTTTTAGAGTCTTTCTAACTGGTTGATATGTTTAGTGAGATACATCCTAAAGGGGGCGTTGTTATAATCAAAAACTGCCTGATCATTGCTGAGTATTAAGGAGTAATTACCTCTTTAGATCTCTTGATGATAATCCTTTAGCAACTAGCTGGGCTATGTAAAAGGATTTCCTGGCAACCATTGTCAAATGGTGGTCAAAAGAGAAGGAACTATCAGCCTACTTATCTAGGTCCCTGACTACATTTTCATTTTGTAGTGGTGTGTTTATTCAGTACAATGAAGGGAGGGGCTATAACAAAAGTGCTAATAATACACTTTTATCATTTATTTTGAGATCAGTTTAGTATACCAAGAGTTTACTAGAGAGGATTCTGGAGCATTTGGGTGTTATTATTAACTATATTGGGATCAATGTCTGGTGGTCTGAGAAGTACATAAAACAAGGAATCGTTGCAGCACAGAACCTTGAGGAACACCCCTTGATCACTTTTTATTTATTTTTTATTTTACATTTGTTGATCGGGATAATCCAACTGGATACATGTCCATTTTCAGTGGAGGCCTGGGGAGAAAAGCTTCAAGGTAAAAACAATAATATAACATAAATTTTGATAAACAAAGTTTACAGGTTTTGTTCAGCTATACACGTAACACAATCACACAAGTATTTAATTTACACAAGGTTAAAAGGCCTAAGAAATGCCACACAGATAAGTTATGAATGAATTAGAACACAAACATAGAAAGAGGACAAATCTGGCTTGGAACAAGGACATAGCCAGTGTGATTTAAAATATTGTTTGAGACTTTTCATGAATTGACTTAGGATGGGTTCTAGAGCAATATCAGCAGGCAGTGAGTTCCAGGTTTTACCAACATAGTTGGCAAACACTGGCTGAATTACTGATTTTGACAGTTTGTACTAGCAATCTGTTGGAGGAGCGAAGTAGTCTGAGGTTGGTGTAGGGATTGATAATATTTTTAAGTGCAGGTGTGCTTTCTGGCCAGTTAAGTACTTTATGTGCCACTAAAAGCTGGTTATACTGAAATAGGCGTGGCAATTCTAACCATCCTAGATAGTTTAGGTTTTTACAGTGGTGTGTCTTGTATGGCATGCTGGTGACAAATCGGGCAATCTGATTATAACAGTTAGAGAGTTTATTAAGTTCAGTTTTGCTTAAGTTGGTGAATAAACGGGAAGCATAAGGAAGAGTTGAAAGAAGATGAGAACTTGCAATGGCAATTTTAGCAGGTGGAAAGGTTTGAGCTTATAGAGTGAGCCAAGTTTTTATTAATGGATTTGATAATTAGATTGACATGCATATCGAATCTGAGGTTATTGTCTACAGTAACACCTAGAAGCTTTGTGTAGGTGTCTGGGGAGATTATGGTACCATTGTTAGATTTTATAGAGAAGGATGATACAGAGGACCTGCGAGTTGGGGAAAACAGTAGCAGCTTTGTTTTATTGGGATTTAAGATCAGGTGATGATCGATTAGCCAGTTTTCAACTGTATTAAAAGTGTTCTGGGATAATGTTTGTAAATCAGACTGAGAGGTAGCAGAGGAAATCAAGGTGGAGTCATCTGCATATTGAATGCATTTTGCATCTGGGATGACAGTGTAGAGGTCATTGATAAATATGGAAAACAAGAGAGGTCCTACTATAGAACCATGGGGAACTCCCAAGGTGTTGGGTAGGAGGTTAGAATGTTTGTTTTGCCATAGGACAGTCTGTTGTCTACTGCTCAAATAGGATTGGAACCACTGCAGAGCTTGAGTATCTAAACACATAGTCTTTAGTGTGTGAATTAGTAGTTGGAGATCAACCATATTGAAAGCTTTGGAGAGATCCAAAAAGAGGGCAGAGGATAATTTGTTATTATTACGGTTATTGTTTATGGTATTAGAGAAGGCAAGGAGGGCTGTGGTGGTACTATGATGTGGCCTGAATCCATGCTGAGAGCTGGTCAATAGATTGTTCTGAATCAGACAATGTAGCAGTTGACTATGGGTGCATTTTTCCATAATTTTAGCCAGTGGTGACAGTATAGCTATGGGTTGGAAATTAGACAGTTCAGTGGAGATGCCACCTTTATGGAGTGGTTATGACATTGGATATTTTCCAGATGGTGGGGATGGAAGCTTCTGCTATGGTTTGATTGATTAGAATAGAGATGGGATATGCTATGGCATCTACAACTTTTTGCAGATACTCAGCAGGGAGAAGGTCAGCAGATAGGGTAGTTGGTTTTAGTTTTTTGATTAGACCTTGAATGAACGATGTAGCAACTGGTTGAAAGCTAAAGGAGAGTTGGGTAATGGGAGCGGTGATCTTTGAGCTGGGATGGCTTGGAGGTAGCTGACTAGTGAGGGATTGAATAGTCTCATTGAAGAAACGATTAAAGGTGTTTGCAACATCCTCTGGTAGTTTATCAATACAGGCTTCAGGAGTTGGAGTGGTGGTTTGTCCTGGATGCAAGAGTTTATTTATACCTGCCCAAAACTTTTGAGGGTTAGTTTGATTTTTCTGCTGTAGTTGACAATAGTAGTTCTTTTTATCTAGTAGGATGGATTTTTTAGTCTCATTCCTTAGTTGTCGATATCTGTTTTGATCTAAGGGGGCTTTTGTGGTGCGCCATAAGGCCCATGCTTTGTTTCTGAGTGTGATTTTAGCTTTGGTATCTTTAGAGAGCCATGGTGAGATTTTTGTTTTAGTTCGAGTGGAGCGAGCGGGAGCATGAGAATCAAGGATAGCTAGGAATTTGTTATTAATGTGAGCAACAGCTTAATCCAGGGGCAAGTATTTTAGGACTGACCAATTGCATGATGCGAGTTGTTCTTGGAATTTTGTAGGGATAAAGTTCTTATTGTTTCTCACAGTTTTTGTGGTAGGCTGATGGGGGTTAGAGACTTTATGTTAGAGTATATAGGTAAGAGAGTGGTCACTTAGGTCATCGGGCAGGGTCCCTGATATGTATTGCTGGGGAATACTGTTGATGAGTATCCAGTCCAGTATACTTTCTTTATGATAAGGTTTCCCTATTCTGATGGGGAGGATATAATCTGTGTATACCCATATAGGTTTACATGAGTGGTTGGAGATTCAAAGAAACAGGTGTTCCAGTCTACTGTATACTTTCATATTTTCTGAAGACGTGTCTGCAACTCGCACTGTATAGGATCTGTCTTTCAGCCAGTTTGCTATCAGTTATATCACATATGGGTTATTTTTTTTAAATATTTAGTTTTTGTATGATGCCAGCATGAAGAATGGCAATGAAGGCCTTTACCAAGTCAAGATATGCCGCATGCACTACCATCTACAGCCTCTGTTATCCTTTCAAAGACATTTACTAGATTAAATAGCATCTACCATTCACAAACCCAAACTGTTGGGGGTCAAGTCTAACATGATTCTTGGTATCACAATTTATGAGTTCAGTTAATACATGTTCCATGGCTTTGCGCATGGGCTTGTAAAACTGACAGGTCTGAAATTATCTGGGTTGGTTGTAAGATCATCCTTATGAAGGGACATCAGTACTGCAGTGTATCATTCAACGTGGACAAAAACAGTAGCTATACTTAGGTTAAACAGTTTGAGGTGTATTTCTGCAAGGGCATGTTTAACACTATTAATGAAGCAACCAGGTATGTTGTCAGGTCCCATGTGGGAAATATTTTTGGTCTTGGTTAGCAATTTCAGTAAATGATCTTTAGAGATTTATTATACCTAACCCACTGAAAAGGCACTGCCATCCACATAATGATTCTACATATCCTCACCACAGTGGGCCTACACACCACTCTCATTTCATCACACCATGCTTTTACCCTCTCCCTATACTTTCTCACCCCACTCCCCTTACCACAACCTTTCTCACAGACTATACTATTATATTAACATATCTCAGCATTTACTCTATTACATCCATGTGCCACCTCTTTCATTTTCAGTTCTGACCGTCCCCTACCCGCATATTGCTCCCTAGTCATCACCCCTCTATCCACTGACTTCTAATCCCTCTGTCATCCTCCTGACATTCAGAAACTACAACATCTGCTGTCTAACAAACTCTTCCCAACTCCCATGTTTCCAATGGCTTATGATCTCCCTTTAGCTCATTAACCCCGAGTACTGTCCCATGGTGCCTCTGGTGCTTAAACCCAAGCGCTATGAGACAATAGGAATTCCATAATGTTAACCCTGAGTGCCTTCCTGCAGTGCAAGTCATTGCTAAAAACTAAGTTGAAAAAGTAACTGAATGTTGTCAGTTACCTTCTCAACTTAGGGTTTAGAGTGGAGTTACCTGACGGTCCTTTTGGACTTTTTTGATAAAATCTACTTTGAATGCTTTCTCTAATGTATACATCAAAGCCAGTTCCGTCTGCATTTCCTCATCAAGCGGTGGCAGCCAATCGGATTCTTAACAATCCAAGCCACCACTTGCATAACATCTCCACCCCCAGTTGTAAGTTCTCATTGTCCTGCCCCAATAAATAGAGGGTCCAGCAGCAGCTATTCCCTTTTTTCCACACATTTGGAAAAATTATCTGCTTTGCTACTGTATCCCTCAATGTTATTTCTCTGCTGATATCATTGCTCTAGAAGAGAGTACGGTCACACCGCAACTAATTTAGCTGAAATGGATATTTACTATTGGAATGGACTTCAAGTACATTTTCTCCAAAGGTAACAACACTGTTCACATTTTGCAGGAAGTCTCTGTCATTTATGTATGTTGAAGCCTGCATATTCCGTCGGTATAGCCGTAGCTACTAGGAGTGATTTTGTTGTGTGTGTGTGTGTGTGTGTGTGTGTGTGTGTGTGTGTGTGTGTGTGTGTGTGTGTGTGTGTTTGCATGTCTGTCTGCTTGTGTGAATTTGTGTAAATGGATGCATGAAAGTATCATGTTTGTGTGTGAAGAAGAGGAGACCCTCTGTGTGTATGAGAGCGAGTGAGAGAGAATTCAGAATGTGCTTGGAGTGTTAGGAAACAGTAACACTGTAGTACGGTAACATGGGTCTGTAACTTAAAACTGTATTTGAGTCACCTTGTGACTAGCTGCTGTCTCTGCCATGCACACCCTTCAACTATTAGTACACCCAGCACACCCTTCAAAAATGTTTAACATCCTATTGTCCAGGAGGGTTGTCAAGCAACTCTACTTTAGAGCAAAGATGGCTATGATAGCTATGATAATATCAGTATACTCTGCACAGCTTTTCTTGTATCCAACCTGTGAAACTTACCGACCCCATGCAGCAACCACCAAAAGGCTCACTAGAAGCAGCACCAAGATCCTCAATACTGCTGCCGTTAAGTCTGCTAGTGACTGCCGTATGAAATCCCAACAAAAGCCCTTTATTCATCCGTGGACTATTACCTCACCTTTCA
>NC_056737.1:1994027847-1994235347 GCF_019279795.1 Protopterus annectens | reverse complement strand
GAACAACTGTTTCAGGAGAGTGCTACCACGTACAATCGAATATGTCAGTAACCATCCAGCAATACTACTTTTTTTATTCTGCTTTTATTAGGTATGTGTAGAGTTTAGATGACAGGAAGGGCTTAGTAATACAGAACTTGATCCCTTAGGTCCACTGCTGAATGGACACATGTAAAGAGAAAAGGCATAGGTAAGGCAGACTGCTGACACTGAAGGAGGTTGTGAGACTGTAGTGGCATCAGCTGTCTGAGTGGGTAGCCAGCACAGATATCAGACAGATCAGATGGCCTTGTATGCCACTGAAGTCCCATGCCTGTCCTGGGTTCATTAGTGGTGTGGTGGTCCTTACCTTGCTTTTTCTCTTTATATGTACCCATTCAGCAGTATGTTGGCTACATCAAGAATGTGTATATTTACAATGATATGTGTCTACATGGTAAAACAACTGGGTCTGAATGCTGTACACATGTACAGATATTAACATTTGTTTCAGGCTTAGGTTATGGAAATTATGATTTTTTTTCATATTTTGGTAAATAACTTTGCAAGGGAGCATCTGAATGTGTTAAGTAATACCTCATTTTGAAGGCAGTATTCATAGGTCCAACATGGTCAGAGAACTGTGTCTGTATGTTGTACACATGTACATATATCAAAGTTTGTTTAGGACTTAGGTTATGGAAATTATGATTTTTTTCATATTTTGGTAAATACCTTTGCAAGGAAACATGTCAGTGTACCAAGTAATACCTCATTTTGAAGACAATGTTACTCCTTATAACATGGTACAAGAACTGTGTCTGTGCACTGTACACATGTACAGATATCACAGTTTGTTTAGTCTTGTAGGATTTTGAAAAGTATACATTTCCAGTACTTATTATACTAATATCTTTGCAAGGGAGCATGGTGATGACACAAATGATGCATCATTTTGAAGCTGAAATTGAGACACACAGCTTGTACACTGATCTGTAGTCTCTGTCTGTTACAGGTGATGAGATATTATGCTTTATCAGTTATGATAAATATTATATTAATCATATTTCTGTGAATACCTCCATAAAGGAGCATCACACAGTAATGGTTAAGGTATCATTTTAAAGCTGACATTCATGCAAATAAACCAAATGCAAATTGCATTGGTCTACATGGTACATTGACCAATATATTGTGCTTTGCTTTTCTAAAAAGGTAAAAAATATGCACAGTATTCAGCATTCCTTGCCAAATATTTTATAATGACTTTAATACGCACTATCAACATTTACACTTTTGGAAAGTTCAGTGACTGCAGAACAACTTTCGCATTTACATTTTCAGTCTAGCTCTTATAGTTAAAGAGTTATGCACATTTGTTTTCTGTAATGGATTTTCTGAAAATGAGCTCAGGCTGCACTGTTGTTCCTATGGTGAAATTAAGCAGGCAGCTTTTTCTGAGCTGCTCCAGAGTGAATGAGTTAAATGACATGCCTTTCTCTTGCTATTTCTGTTCCTCTCCCTTGGTCTTGTCTTACTTCAAACAAACACAACTGCTTATTCTGTTTAAGACTCTGGTTATAAACTTCTGACCAAACCATCTGTACAGGACTCCTCAAACCTCACACTTCTCAGTCCCATGTCACATGCAGCTGAGGAAAATCTAGGCTACAGCATCTCTATGACCTGCCCAAGTGTTTGCTAAACGTATGACTTTGTCAAACTACCCTTTCAAATATCAGGTTATTGGTACAATCCTTAAAAGATTCTTACTCTCCAGTCATTCATAATAGATACAGCTTGGGCATTTTCTTAAAATGTAAAATGTGCATGCCTGCGTGTGTGTGTTTATGATTATGTGTGTGTGTGTGTGTGTGTGTGTGTGTATATGATTGTGTGTGTGTGTGTGTGTGTGTGTGTGTGTGTGTGTGTGTGTGTGTGTGTGTGTGTGTGTGTGTGTGTGCGCTCTTGAATAAATGCAATTTCTCAGTTGTGGATTACTCAAATATATAAGGATAATAATCATGTGATGTTTGTGCAACAAAATGACAATGTACCTGCAATCTATGCCTTGCCAAAGACAAAAATAAATAATTGTAAATGTCAGATATCCATGTTCTTTCAAACATGTTACTTTTAAAGGAAGTGCACAGCAGCCATGAGGTAAAAAGTTATCATTGCAAAGGCATGGCTGGTTTGATTATATATTCAAGAAGCTCCAGACCTTAAAAAGATAATGAATAATTTAAAAAGTGTCTGTCATTTCTGTATAGCAGAAGTACTGCAGCCCTGCAATATTTTTACATAATCCTGAATACAATGCTAGAACACAAATATTACTTTCTCATACATTTTGTTTCCTTTATTAAAAGTAAAGCCAATTGTACAAAGCTAATTTTGTCTGAGATTCTGACATTAAGTAATTTCTCCAGGTTTCTTTAAAACTTCTAGAATATAAAAATCAGACAAATTATGATTATGGAAATGAAAACCTAATTCTGGACTACACTGGGTTTTGTAGGTGTTAATTAAACAACTGCTCCTTTTTTAACTGTTAAGCACAATAGAAGCACTTTATCTCAGTCTGCATAGGAAACATTATGATCACAAGCTGAAATCAAATGTTTTATAAAGCAGGCAAAAAAGCATTAACCTTACATGGCAGAGTATATCCGCAGTGTACTGCACAAAGAGAAAAGCTTCACACCCATATAAATAATTGCCTGAAGTCATTAAATATTGATCATGCTTGCACTTTCCATGGCTTCACAAATAGGTCAGCATCTTTGAGATATGCTGCATTTGGTCATGCATCAATAGGTTATAGGTGCACATTATATTTGGAAAGCCAAACTGCAGCAATGATTTGAAAAAATTACCTTTGTAAATTTTCTAGCCATACAATTTAAAAATATGAGGAGTTATTCATTATTGCATCACTACATGCTTGCAAAAGATGCTTCTAACAAATTGCATGCATATTTAGAATGAACAAATTTCAAGAATGCAGAGCCCTTATATATAAGAGAAAAAATATATATAAATGAGGACTGGTATTCCAAATAATTAACAATAACCTCTGCAAAAATGTACAAAGTAACTATGCAGATGACATAATTTTGTTCACAACAAATGGGATATCTTGATGCAATGATAAACTATGCAATTCTGAACTTAAACGTGATGTAATAGTTTAAGAATGTCGGTTGATCTGTTTGACAGTTAGCACAGAGAATTAAGACTCTGAGCTATTAATAAGTTGGTTCTTGTAGTCAAGGATCCAGGGTTCGATCCCTTCCACCTTCATTAGTTTACTGTGTGGCACTCAGCATATCACTTTGTCATGTCTATATCTCCCTGAAGAGGGACACATATCCAGCGAGCTTATCTGTTAACTCATTTCCTCCACTTGAATTCTGGATGTTTTCACTGTAATTTCCAGTGGATAGAACCTAAGATTTTTGATAGAATCAAGTTATGGCCTCACATTTCAATGTTCATAGCTGTGGAACCATAGGGGTTACTAAATGAGTTCAAATAGCAGCACAGACTATTTTTACAGTGGTAGTATTCTTTAAGTTTTGGGTTTTAAACTGGATTTTATAAGTCACAGTAAACACAGTTTAAGTTTGTAATAATTTGTAAACAACTTGCAATAGCCCATCAGCCACTGTAATTACACACATATTGTAAGCGGCATGCTATTCATCCATTTGAGAGAATTCTGTCTGTGCTAGTTGGTTGTCAAGATATTTAGAAAAATATGAAATTTATGACAGTATAAATAAATATTATATAAACAACAATCAATATTGATTTACCTCCACTAGACAGATGGCAAATATCAATGCAGTTGTGTTTGCCATTGTGTAAGCCTTAAGATGAAATATTTTTATACTTTGTGTAGCATGGTTTTGGAATTATTAATGCAAATAAGAACAAGCAATATATGACACCTAGAGAGGTCAGTAGGATGTAACTGCAGAAACTTCTGGAGGCATTATTCAGCAGTAATGAGTTAACAAATAATTAAAAATATATATGTCTGGTCAGTGGTGGTGTTGAACTGAGGCTGCACCTGTTTTGATATTACTCTGGTCTCTAACTTAGCATAATAATTATTACAAGGATTTGTGAAGAAGTTACCAATAATGTAGTACAGTATACAGTAACAAAGGCCACATACACTGCTTAATTGCACATGTTTTATTTGATTGATATGTCTGTTGTGGTGTTTCATGTCTCTGAGTTGCATAGTTGCGAAGCATTTGTCAGATGGTAGAAGTTTAATGTGTCATTTTGATGAAATATACATTGGTAATGTTACATAAACTCATATTTTTATCAGGCACTGGAAGAATGTTGCTAATATGACTGACTATCATTTCAATTTCTACTAGTTTAAGGACTACAGACAGGTTGAATAAGGAAGATTAGGGAATCAAAGTTCACTTTGGTTAATGTGAGACGAAAATAATGCACAGGTTTTCTTGCATGTAATTGTAGACCAGTTAGTTAGGTTTTAAGTGCCCAGACACACCTGGTCAAAGTTACATTTTATCACTGATTAGAAACGAGATACTCTTTGATCAACACTGCTGAGTGCTTTAAAGGAGGGTTTATCCTTCCCCCACTGTTGTGAATCTGTAGAACTATTAAATCTGGGGCTGTGATGTATTTTACCACTTGTAAAAATGATTACAGTAGAGAGTCGATTATCCGAACGTCAATTATCTGTAATGGCAATTATCTGAACACAGCCTTCCAAAGTTTTTGGGGAGGCAAAATCATAAAGTCTGAATATGTAAACATTATACATGTTCACTTGTGCATGTTTTTTGAGTTTGTAGCCAACTGGTGTGAAAAATATTCTTTATTGTCCACTGGAATCACTGAATTGTTGAAAAGTGTATTCTCTGCATGCAGGAAAAAAAAAAAAACATTTTGGATTTTTTTTATATGTTTGATTATCGGAACAGTTTGATTACCTGAACTACCCTAGGTTCCAATTAGTTCAGATAATTGACTATCTACTCTATTTTTATTTTTGTACAGTAGCTTGTATTAGTATGTGCTCAGTAATTTGCAACTGAGTAATATTTTTATGAATGGGTATGGCTTAATTTAAGAGAACCCACTGGCGAAAACAATTATTTAATAAAAATAATTATTTTCTAAGTAACTCATCATATTCTGTAAGCTTTCAGATGACTGCTTCAGTTTGTTTTAAAATCTGCAATGCAAGAAAATGCTACTTCTGCAATTGTATTGCATGAGCATATTGTAGTTTTTAAGGGATGAAGACCATTTCTGTCCTAAAACTGGAATGATTAGTATAGTTGTTTTTTGGATGGAATGTATTATCTTGCTACATGTATATACTTAGTATCGTATGAGTGGTAGAAAATTTATAATTAATTTGTTCTCAGCAAAAGTGTATGGTTGGATTGGGTCTATGTTTATGCATCGAAGAGTATGTACCCAAACAGCTCTTCATCGACAATAAAATATTGAACGTCCATTTTAGCGAACATACACATCAGTGAATTTAAACCCATTGAATTGTCATAGCTGGCCAACATCAAGAACAAACAATATATGTTATGTATATACTTCACACATGGCTGGTGTATTGATGTACTAAGTACTGTTTACTTTCTGTGAGCTGACTATGACTATTCAATGGGTTTAAATTTGTCGATGTGGACATTTGCTAAAATGGACATTCGATGTTTTATTGTCAATGAAGAACTGTTCACGGAACATACTCTTCGATGCATAAACATAAACCACACAGATTGACTAACACTGAACTCTTAGTGAGAAAATTATTTTGTTTATGAGAAATCTATAGCATAATTTTCACAAATTACAGCAATTTATGGCTCACAGGCTATTTAAATGTCAATATATTGCTTTCTCTCAATAAAACACCAAAGCTAAGTAATCATTTATACAACTTGTCTGTGTCTGTGTTCTTCACCTTATCAACCAGATGTAAAATTCTGATGCAGAGAAATGTACTAGGAGGTAAGTATAGGCTTATGCAGCTCCTGTCTCTACGTGTTAATACAAGGACAGATGAAAAGTAACCAGCCAGCATTCAGGGTGTGACTATATAAAGTCAGCCATACCTTGCCTAGACTACATAATGGTTTTCTTTTTCTGACATTGTATTGAAGATGAGGAAGAAGGAAATTCCAAGACAAGAAGAGTCGGCATGAAGATGTAAGTTATTAGTTTTTATGGTTATGTTTTGTTACATGGTTGATGCTGTACTACATTAAAATGCTGCTAGAATACAGTTACAGTGTAACCATATTTGTAAGCATTGTTTATACAATTGCTGTTGCTAGCCTATAAATACAGAGCTCCTGGCAGGAGCATTTCTGGTGACTGTATGCTAATATCGGGCACTTGCTCAGTCCCCTGCTATAACATAAGGTGACGTGGAGAAGAGAACCATGGCTGTCAAATGCTACTGATTTTCATGGATGACTTTGATTTTTAATTGAATTTTAATCTGTACCTCCTAGGTTATGTGATAATTTTAACAAAACACAATGGAGTACAATCAGGAAATGAACAATAACACTATTTACAAAGTGTCCTTGATTTTAGCTCTTTGCTTGTGACTGTGACTACTTAAGGATGACTTTGATAGATACATTGTTAATCACCCCCCTGTTAATATTGCAGTAGATCAGTTCCCTCTTTTTTTTTCATAGAATTTTAATTGTTAGAAATCACAGGTAAAATAACACTATATTTTGCAATGTTATATCTCTCTTTACTGTATACAAGCCTATGACTAATGAACAATCAATGGTTTACCTTTACAAGGTTGAAGTGTACATCTGCGATGGCCAGATGTGCAAAAGTATTACTACAAAAGTTAATATAATGAACTATGAATTGCTGAAGCATTCGGTCATGTGGATTCGGCATTCTGAGTGGAGATCAGACTACAGTGGGTATAGGAACATGTACCCCTTCCCTCACTGAAGTGCAATCTTGGAGTTAGTATATTACATTAGCAGGGGGTGTGGAGGGTGAGGAGGGCTGCATAATCGTGTTTGGAGACATCTGGAAATGACGGGTGTTTCGAAAACATTTGACATTCCCGGAATGTCGAATTCATTGTTTAGCACTTTCGGTGTTTTCAGTATTTGACAGTGCAATTTCTGACCTTCAGAATCAGATATATGACGAATCTCACATGTTATTTGCGACATTGTAAAGGTAAACCATAATCAACACTGTATATACCCATGCAAGTTATGTACATGCTCTGTTTCTAAACAATGTTCATGTAGGCTATTGAAAAGCTTTTTCCACCATGTATGTATAGTTACGTATATTTTGTATTTCCTTCTGATATCATGGAACTATATTTTATTTTATGTTTATATGAAAACTAGTGTTAATACAGAACTTTTCTTCCCAGACCTCCACTGAAAAAGGGTTTTATCCCAGTTGGACTGGTAAGCAAAATAGATAGATAGGAACGGTGGTCAGTGCTGAGCTGTGCTATCATACAGCAGTACAGCGGTCAGTGCTGGTGTGCTCACACAGCTGTATAGCGATCAGTGCTGAGCTGTGCTATCACACAGTGGTACAGTGGTCAGTGCTGAGCTGTACTGTCACACAGCCGATACAGTGGTCAGTGCTGAGCTGTGCTGTCACACAGTGGTACAGTGGTTAGTGCTGAGCTGTGCTATCACATAGCAGTACAGCAGTCAGTGCTGAGCTGTGCTATCACACAGCTGTACAGCGGTTGGTGCTGAGCTGTGCTGTCACACAGCGGTACAGCGATCAGTGCTGAGTTATGGTATCACACAGCGGTACAGTGGTCAGTGCTGAGCTGTGCTATCACACAGCAGTCAGTGCTGAGATGTGCAGCAGCTTGATATGATAGATTATTAGTAAGGAGTGGGAAAAATACATTTCTGTTTCAGACAAAAGCAAATTAAGTCTGTGCACAGGAAACTGCATCGATGAGCCAGGAAACTAGCATGAGCAGTGCTGGGGGATAGGAAAATTTAATGAGATATAAAGGGTGTATTACTCTAGTACAAGTCAGGAGTTGGGGCGGTGGGTATTCATACATAGGGTTTTCAGTCAGTTCGGAGAATAACAGTGGGAGACGCATTTAGGTGGCTGTACCAGATACTAGATACAAACAACAAGAAAAGCCTAGCCAGGCTAGAGTTTTCACTGTGAAATCTTGAACCTCCTACAAAGAAACCCAAAGTTGCTGATGGTCAAGTGCAAAATGGTACATAAGCAATAGTAGATGTGTGTAGGGCCAGTGCTTGGGTAGTTAGCTGGAAGGCAAAGGAGTGAAAGTAAGAGAAAATAAATTGACAGGTATAAAAAGACAATGAGTGGCATAGACATGCTGGTGTTTACAGATGACTAACAGAGGTGTTTATAGGTGACTAACAGAGACACAATGTAACACTAAATGGAGGGGGGATAAAGAGGAAAAAAAGAGATGTTGGAGGTGAAGTAAAAGGAGTAGAAACAATGAATGCTGTGGAGAATTTGTGTTTTAGTAAGTGAGAACAAACAGGAAAATAGGAGCAATGATGGAAAATATCCAAGAGGATTAGGAATAAGGAAAGGGGCAGTTAGAGATAGTATTAACAAAGTTAGGTTAGAGGAGAAGAATTAAGATAAAGAAGTTATTGCATGGCGAAAGATGACTGATGTATTAGTTGGCATATTTTGGCAGCATAATTTCATTACAATGAAGAGGAAGAGGAGGTAGAACAGTTTGGTATGGACTGAAGTTCTCTGTGGCTTGATTTTAGACTGCATTAATCAAGATCTGTTAAAAGCACTAAGAGAAATGAGAGGCAAACGTCAGGTGATCGTGCATACAAAGATCAGCCTAGAGAAACTGTTTTAGAAGCAGTTAGCAAAGCAGATGGAAGTAGGATTTTGCAAAAAAACTGAAAAGCTTGTGGTTTTCCTCAAAGTCGTTTGATGGTATAATGGCCAATTAGACTAAAGGAGGTGTCTGACATTGTAGCACAGAATGTTGACCATTACCTTATAAGCAAAGATGCTTCATCCTGTAGTACAGGTTTGATTCTTTTTGATGTCACTTGTGTATTAAGGCTGTAGGTAGCTAGGAAGAAAAAAGGATGAACTTTAAATGCTGTGGTACCACCTTCACCTACCTGTTTAGGATAATGAGGTTCTATAAACTATGACACAACAGTAGATTAAACCAAAGGTTCATTTAAAATAGAATCAAGGGAAGTGGAAAGGAGAGAACTATACAGTTTTACTGCTGGCCCTGCACCACCCAGCTACAATACAAAAAGTTTGTATCCCTTCATCAGAAATCCAGCCTGAAGAGTAAACAAGCCTGCTTATGTGTGTGAATTGAGCCAAGGTGGAAGCTGCTCACATTTAAAATCATTTTCCTACTGATATTTTTGCTGCTTTAAATATTGACAGGGATTCATAAAGGTTGCCACAAAGTGTAGACTACATGTACACTTACCGTAATCTTTCTGAGTGACTAGAAAACACAAAAATGAGATCAGAATTTTATTGAATACATATCGTGTACACTAAGTGAATGATTCAATAAAGCCTACACTAAGTGTACACTGTTCTGAGGAACAGACTACAGACATAACACACACCTTCCTCCTAATTTTAGTTTTCCTATTGATATTTTTGCTGCTTTAAATATTGACAGGGATTCATAAAGGTTACCACAAAATGTAGACTACATGTACACTTACCGTAATCTTTCTGCGTGACTAGAAAACACCAAAACGAGATCATAATTTTATTGAATATATATCATGTACACTTAGTGTAGGCTTTATTTGAGTCCCAGGGTATATTTCATAGAAACTGACTATCTCAATAATTAGTGCTGACTTACCCCTGGATATTAGAAAAGAATGATAGAGGATGGTACTTACAATATATAAGCTATTACAATATAAGCCCCGTGATTCATTAACAGCTACACTAAGTGTACTCCATTCTGACTGAACAGACAACACAGCATAACTCACACCTTCCTACTGACTTACTTGCAGCCTTAAATACTGAGGTTGATTCATAAAGGTTACTACAAAGTGTGGACTACATGTTCACTTACTGTAATCTTTCTGAGTGACTAGAAAGCACAACAAATGTGGTAGGGATATTCTTGAATACAGTACGTGTGCACTTACTGTAGGCATTAATGAATCTGGCCCATTAATTTCAAATGAGTTATCTCCACTTTATTATGTTTAATTGGAGAGGCAACATCTATAAAGCGATTCCCTGGGATTCAGTAAAACCTTCACTAAGCGTACACTGTTCTGAGTTCTTCCTCCTAATTTTAGTTTTCCAACTGATTTTCTTGCAGCTTTAAATACTGCGGCAGCTTCATAAAGGTTACCACAAAGTGTAGACTACATGTACACTTCGTTTAATCTTTATGAGTGTTGAGAAAGCAATGACATGTGGCAGGGATGTTCTTGAATACAGATCATGTACACTTAGTGTAGGTATTATTGAATCTGGCCCATTGATTAAATATAAGCCTTACATTTATCTTTGAAATTACTTAGTAATGGTTGAGTTATACAATAATGTTTCTTGTTGTTGTTTTTATTTATTTGTTGACATTTGTTTACCGGGAAAGTCTAAGTTCGTCACAAAAAAACATTCTCAGTGGAGGTCCAGCAGAAAAGCTCCAGTTTATAAAGATACATTACAAAACATATTAGTAAGATATATAATCAATATAATCAGTTATTTACAGTGCTGTAGACATCTTGGTAAGATACACAAGTAAAAAAAAAATCTTGGTAAGATTCATTATCAATTATTTACAGTGTTGTAGACAGAGATAGATATACATATATTAGAGTGACAGAAGAAAAAAGATAAAACACAGTTCGCAATTTTTATTCTGAGGCATAATATTTACAATTCTTGCTGGGTATGCTTAATCATCTAAGTTGGTAACAGTAGTTTATGGAAAGTATTGCTTATAGTTTATAGATACAGAGCAAAGAGAGCAAGATAGGGTAGGAGATGTTGAGGAAGGAGAGGTTACTGATGATAGTGAACCACTGTGGTGATAAAGAATGATACATTTCAGTCTGGAGTGGAGAATGAACAGACACAAGACCTTGATAAGTGGTCTTTTAGAAGGTGTATAAAGGAAGGATGGTTGTTTGCTAATCAAACAGCCTATTGAAGAGAATTTCATTTTTGTGGCCACTGAGAAAGAGTAGAGGCTATTTCCAGTTGATTTTTGAGGTTTATAGATGTTATGTGAACAAAAGGGTCTATTTTGGTGATATGTAGTTAAAATAAAATTTAATGCTGGTCAGTCCAGGGGTTTGTGTGATACTGTGGGTCTTAGCTAGCTGTGCAAAATCAAGGTGCTGGGGTAGTTTGAGCCATTTTGAGATTTTGAGGACTTCACATTGATGTGCTTAAGATTGTTTATTGGTCACAAATTTAGCCACTTTGTTATAGCATTATTTGAGTTTGGCTTAAACAGAGGCCAATTCTCCACAAATAAACCAATTAACCAGTAAGGAAAAATGTCAGCCCAAGCTGCAGTCCAAACTTCCTTTATTACAACTTCGCAAACAAAAAGTGCCTTTGTTAAGCGCTTTCACCTCAAATTTTTCAGGACTTCATCAGAACAAATGATTGAAATAATTTGAATGATTTGAATATTGCTGAACTTAAATGGCAGTTGTTTTTGAATGCCACAAAAGCCCCTGGTATTAATGAGTGTGTAAGTATTAACTGCTTGTTAAAGTTTAGAAACATTTTAGGATGATATATTTATGCTTAACAAAGGTTGTGTAATTCCACCATATGAGTTACAAATGTTAGGTTTTTATTCATGTATGTATATAAATTAATATTTTTAATAAGTGTTGCATTTTTAAGGCTTAAGAGACTTTGTAATTGGATAATATTTTTATTAATTAATTAATTAGGCATGTATTTAAGGGTTTGGTAGGGGTTTTTCCTTTGGTCTGATGAAGTCCTGAAAAATTTGGGGTAAAAGCGCTTAGAGGCAATTTGTGTTTGTGAAGTTGTAATAAAGGAAGTTTGCACTGCAGCTTGGGTTGATGGTTTTTCTTACTGTTTAACAGAGGCCAGCAGGTTGGTAAAGGTAGGGGCATTATATAGGAGAAGGAATGAGGTAAGTTGTTGCTAGGGTGGCTTTTATGAAGTTAGTAGGAAAATGTTTGTCTATATAACATGCCATTTTTTTGTGAGTTTTTTTACCTTATTTTGCAGGTGGAGCTCAAATCATTTGTCACTCCAAGCACATTTGTTTGGGATACAACTTCTATTCTGTGCTGTTTAGTCAGAAGATTTTAAAGTTGAATTTATCATTCTGCAGTGCTTTGTGAAGGAATAGGAGTAGTTTTGCGTTTAGGTTAAGCAGCAGTTGAGCATTGTGAAGTTCGATTTCAACAGAGATAAAGGCTTCTTGTGCGATTTGTAGAGGATATGTAAAATTGCCTGATGAGCATAACAGTGTCAGATCATCAGCATATTGCACAAGTGATGCTGGCCTAGCAGAAGTGTGAAGGTCATTAATGAAAATGTTAAAGAGTGGGGAGGGGGATTGATCCCAGTGGTACACTAGTGGTAACAGGGTGGTAAGAGGAGGATGCATGTTGCCATTTGACATTTGCTGCCTATCAGATTGGTAGCTTTTAAATTGATGTGAGAATAAATGGGAGGGGCAAGATGGATCACTTGTTGTAGGACTTTACTATGTGAGACAATACTGAAGGCTTTGAAAAGATCTTGAACAGGGAAGAGATAAGTTCCTGCTTTTGTATATAATATCCATGAAGGATACTAATGAAGTATGCCCACTACGGTCTGGGCGGAATCCATGCTGAGTACTGGTTAGGAGCTGCTCTTTGAGGAGGAGGTGAAGAAGTTACTGATGGGCATATTTTACACGGACTTTTGAGAAAGGAGACAGGATAGCGATATGTCAGATATTACAGACTTCTTTTGAGTTTCCCTTGTTATGGAGTTGGATGATATAGGATTTTTCCACATGGATGGTACATAAAAGTTTTGCAAGGATCTGTTGATCAAGATACCTGCTGGGTAACTTCTCCATCCATCCTACAGTATTTTGGTAGAAGGTCATCTGCAGCTGTGGAGCATTTGTGTGAGTAGATTTTTTTATAGTGGATGTTGGTATAGGTTTTAGGGTAAACTTGTTAGTATATCTTAACAAAGATCAATTATTTTCCTGCTTTACATTAGTTAGGAGGATGTTGGAGGGGGTAGCATTTGATATATTGCTGGACTGAGTAGGGGAAGGTGGTATGCTACTGATGAGAGAAGTAGATATTAATTTATTTAGCTATTTCAAGGGGAGAGCAGTTTTGTGAAGGGCACATATAATTTTTTGAGCCAGGACTGAGTAGAGAATATAATGTGGACCAGAATTTTTGGAAGTAATTTTTGCAAGTAAATTGTGGATTACTATAATATTAATTTGTTGACCTTGTGCACTTATTCTTTGTACTTGTCTTTAGCTTAGTTATGAAGTACCCTAAAGCACTGTAATGTTTGTGTGTGTGTGTGTGTGTGTGTGTGTGTGTGTGTGTGTGTGTGTGTGTGTGTGTGTGTGTGTGTGTGTGTGTGTGTGTGTGTGTGTGTGTGTGTGTGTGTGTGTGTGTGTTTGGGGGGATTAAGTTAAGCCAGTGTTTTTAAGCATTGTCTGTAGTACACATTATGGATTTGCTTATGGTGGAGACCTTGGGGGGGGGGGTGGGGGCAGGTTGCTTTGACTATTTTTTTTTCTGTAGAGGTGAAAGACTGCTTAGGGTCTTAAGGAATAAATTATTAAAGGATGTCACAGCTTCATCTAGTGGGAGAGTTTTTAGAATGGAATTTAGGTTAGTACTGAATATGTCTTTCCTTAACTTAGTGGGTATTAAAAAGATGGGCTTTAATCCTATGAGTATACGCTGAGGGGTGGTGGCTTGTTGACGTAGGTTCCACTGATAAGGTGCTTACTGGGGAATGAGACTATTATCCCATTTAAAACAGTGCCCACTATTGACACTTAATGTTCCTCAATTCAGTTGTTTGGTGGAGCTTGAGGTTAACTTTGTGTGAGTAGGATATGGCAGGGTGGTGCTGTTTGATAGGCTACAGATTTTTCTCATGCTTGTATTATAGGATCTGGGGGAAAATAAGTGTGTTTTGACTACAGGAGGAGAGTTGTCGGAGTTGTAATGTTGGTCATTTTTAGGTTTCAGTTTTGTTGTTTTAGGGCCAAGACTGGAGTGAATGTCCCCACACACAAGGATTTTAGAGCTGTATAGTTTAATTTTTGAGTGCATTTTGATTAAGGATATTATAGCTTGTTTGGCTCTGTATGAGAGTTAGTGATAGTACAGAATTATATGTTTAAGACAGAGGATGAGGGAGATGTTAAAGGGAGAGGGTGATATTTTGGTGTAGGTGTTGTAGAAGTCTTGGTTAAGTGGAAGGCTAGATACTGGGTTTGAGGTATTATGTTTGAGGGGAAAGTGATGGTTTGTAAGGTGGGAAATTACTGCGAGATTAGGATAGAGTATTCTGAGAAGCAGCATGCCGATTATAGACGCAGTGAAAGGAATGCAAGAGAATGCAACAAGTTTATTGGCTGCTGATGCTATGAGAAAGTGTAGAAAGGGGTTAAGTGTGATTTGTTTAGATGTACTAATATGCTTTTAGCAAAGAGGGTGTCTACCCAAAGATATGTAGAGAGCTTCTGTATGGTGGTAAGGCAGGGACTGTGTAAATTAAAACAGTGATGGAACTATGAGTGGTGGTGTGATAGCAGGTGGGGTTTGCAAGGAGAGTGAGATGGAGGTAGCAGAAGTTGATGGATAGGGGAGAAGATGATATTTGCTGTGTAAAAGATGAGAGGAAGGGGGTTAGATGTTTGTTATGGGGAGAAATTCCCAAATAGGTAGTTGATTTGTGAAGTTTTAAGTGGGTGGAATTAAGGATAAAATACAGGTAGAAGAGGTGGTGAGTGAGAATTGGAATTAGGTTTGGAAAGCTGAGGGAATCCAAGTGTAGCTAGGATTAATGGATTAGGTCCACCCGCTCTGTGTCTGTCCCCAGAAGCAATCTATGATGTTTTACAGTCATGTGGTTCAGGGAGTGGCACTTGGTCATACAGTGGTGAACAGTTTTAAAACTGGAGCCATAACTGCTATACTAGCTGGTGACCAACAGAGCTAAAGAGAGAGAAGTCAAGTAATTCAATGGAATGCAGCTACTGCCCCTTAATCAGCTAAATAGGCAGGTCAGTACTCTTCAGCCAAGACCATTGTCTCAGTTGAAAAACAATAGAAGCCATAAAGAAAAAGTAGTAAAAACAATTGTCTAGTAAAAAGCATTAATTTGTAATAGTGATAGCAGAATAAAACAGTAGGTTATACTGTTATACTGTTATCATACATACTATTTTAATGTATGCATTTACAGTTTGCATGTTAGAATTTCAAGACGATCAAATAATTTTCAGATGAGATTAAATAGTGTTTGTAGCATAAACACACAATGAGTTCAGTTTATCCAGTACTTTATGTATCCAGCATGCTTGAAGTATTTACACTCTTTTTCTTGTGAAAATGTAAGCTTTGTTTTAAACATTTTAAGTGCTTGTTGATTTATGATACTTTGTAGAATTTTGTTTCATTATGGTGGTCCTAGTCTAAAAATGTTTAACTACAGTTAGTCAAAAATCAATATGTTTAAGAAGAAAGTATCATTACAATTTCAGAAAGAGTAGTTTGATGTTTACTATATATATCTATATATCTATAGATATATAAAAAAAAATATATATATATATATATATATATATATATATATATATATATATATATATATAGAGAGAGAGAGAGAGAGAGAAGCCGCGGTGATACAGCAGTAGCGTTGCTGCCTCACAACAAGAGGTTCTCCTGTTCGATTCTTGACTGGAGTGCCTTCTGTGTGGAGTTTGCATATCCTCCCCGCAGTCGAGTGGCCTCCAAAAGACATGCGTGAATGGGTGTGCCTTCGCTGAAGGTTGGGCGTCGAGCTGGCAACTCGGCACCATTAAAAACAATTGACTGCCAATCATTAGCGGACCGGAGTTCCGCTGTGGCGACCCCTAACCGGGAAAAGCCGAAAAGACAAACAACATATATATAGAGAGAGAGAGAGAGAGGGAGAGAGCTTTGTGTGGAGTGTGCAGCTCTGTACATTATCTAAGCTTTATGATTTTCTAGGAGAGTGCCTGCCCTGATCATGATAGGCAGCCAGTGAAAATTAATAATTTGTAGTGATGAGTTCTAAAGTCTGCCAAAATGACAAAGTAACAAATTGTGTTTCCTGCAGACTGGAGTATGGGGCATTAACAGTATAGGGGAGTATATTTATGGGTCATCCATATTCAACTTTCATGATTAAACACATTTCTTGCCAAGGGTTGTCCATCTTCTGGCGCAAATAGGCGTGATAATTTATGGCAGAATTTTAGTTGCAAAATTATTCTTTATACTGTTGCATTAGCATGCAGTTTGAAGGCAGGATGGGGTGTAGTATTACAACTATTTTTCTTGAGTCATACCTGGGATAGAATTGTTATTATTGTGTGTTATGGAATCTCAAAGGGAAGAGATCTATAAATATATGATGTGTAGTAAAAAGCATAATACCTGATTTGTTGGTATTTATGAAGAACTTACGCTAGTCCAGTTGCGAATGCTTGTGAAATCTATCTGCAATTTCTTCAAGTTTGTCACTGTCTTGTCTGGGTTAATTAAAAGAATACCATCTCTGTAAAGTGTTAGACTTAGGAGAGCTTTAGTAAAATATCACTAATAAAACATGAGAAAAATAATAGCTCCAAAACACACCCCGGGGTACCCTGCACTAATAGATCCCCATGTCAAACATGGCAAAAATCTACACAAACTTGCATATACCTGCTTCCCAGGTCCTGATCGTCTCTTGATAAAGCTTAATTGAAGTATACAAAGACTCATTCAGTAAGAAGTCCCACATTCATGTGAGTGTAATTAGTATTAGACACTGAGTAAAGAGCTGTCATCATGTGGTAAAGCCATTATGAAAACCATGTTGTGTATCTGTTAATAGACTATAGTTGTTCACATGGCCAGATATCTGTTGGTAAGTTCCTCATAGAATTTGTTACACTGACACAAGTTAGTAATAGGTCCAAATTCCTTAGCAGCTGTTGCAGTAGTACATTGTATTGTGTTAATAGAGATAGAATAAGATTACTGAATAAGCTTATTCAAAATAGTGATTAAATAGTTTTTATATTCAGAGTCTAAAGATATAAGATTGCAGAATGTGTTACTATCTTATTACTGATATGGTTATATGACTTTAGCTGCTTTCCAGATTCTTCTTGGAAATGCAGCTAATTCAAGCAGTTGTCTTTAGAGATACATAGCTTTAGCTAAGTTGGTAGCAGTTGTGCATTGTTTTGTAATATTCAAATGGCCTGTTGCACAGTGTTATTGCAGTGGCTGTTTACCCTTTCATTCAATTATTTTCTATGCCTCATTAAGGATTTAATTTCTGTTGTAAAACAGAGTAAAATGCTGTCCCCTCATATACCTAGTAAATTGTGAGAGCATGATATTTTCTATAGAGGGTACTTGATTTATGAAGTAAGAGTAGACTTGGATAGTATTTGTTTTTCCACACATAGGGCATAGCGAATGTTTTCCTGTAGACTGTAAAGGTTTGATCCCTTGTACTTAAGGGAAGGTCTGCTAAATAACAATTGGAAGAGGGGGTTTGATTGTTTTAAGAGACCATCCTGACAGCATTGAGAAAGTGAGATAGGCAGTGGGGACAGGGCCAACCTTTGGTCAACTGGTACCCTAGGCAAAAGGGCTTCACAGTGCCCCCCCACACTACCTGATGCCCCCATCCTAGTCTACCTACACCATCCAGATTACTGGAAAAATGCCCCTGCTAGAGCGGCGGCCTAGGCTTTAATAAGAGTTTGGTCTCATGGCACATTTTACTATTTGTTTTAGGCCTATGAGACTTAGTCTGAGAGATCTATTTGGTGAGTACGGCCAGAACCAGTTGCATTAATGCTGAAATCAACTAGTTGTATGGTCATTTTACTCATATGATTAGAAAGCATGAGGATAAATAAATCCTGTAGAATGTGAACAGAAGTGGGAGGAGGAATATAAGCCACCCCATGTGCATGTTTGTATGCTTGCCTAGGAGTAGATTCAGAGTTAGACAGTAATAAGTCCCATGGCCTATACTTAGAATGACCCCATTGGCACTGGAAGATAATGATTTCCTGTGACAGCCTGCTATTTGTATTTTATGGAACAGTTGGGATGCTGGTGAATTATATGGCAAGTCACAAGGAATTGTGTTTGTTCTTTAACATGCACACTGGGAATTTTCAGGCATATATGCAAGTAAAAATGCTGGACTGGGTGGGCATTAGAAGGAAATAAAGGATCACCCAGGTGTGTTTTGTCAAAACCACAGGTGGAGGGTCTCACAACCTTTGGAAGGTCCATTATTTCTATGCAATATCCACCCTGTTGAGCATTACTGCACTTAGAAAATGTACTATCTGTTAAGTTGTTTTGTTATTACTGCATGTGCACACACTTTTTGATGCAACATAGTTTTATGCGTAACATTTTAAAGCTGATATAGAGAGATGTGTCTACCAAATATTAATTCTTTATTTATTGCATACATGCATACACTTCAGATGTTTAAGTGTGGTCAGATGAATGAGCAAATAAGTAACAGTCACAGTAATTTATTTTAACTTAATGTTGTCAGACACATACAGTGCAAACCATTAGAACCCTCTTCCATAGACAGACAGACAGATACACACACACACACACACACACACACACACACACACACACACACACACACACACACACACACACACACACACAGTCACTTTATGGATTGTGTAAAGCTCAGATGTCAATTTTGATCAAATGAATGGATTAATGCAATAGGTGATGTGAACCTTGGCTCTAGAAGACTGTCACTGTTAAGTAACACTCTGACTCCATGCACAAAAATGGGAAAAGGAGTTTTGGATGGATGGATGGCTGAAAGAATTAATGGATAAGTAATAACCATAGTGATGCATTTCATCTCATTGCTGTCAGACGCATATAATGCCAGTCATTACAGAATCTTCCCAAGATATGCTCACACACTCAGATACAGATACACAGATATCTCAGATAGATCTTGAGGAACAAATATACAAACTCACACCTATACATAGAAATTCACACACTCATGTGCATGTGAGCACATACCATATACATGTGTAGCTACTTTTTTTGTATCTAAATTTAATAAAATTGGCTATAGTTTGCTATATCTTCAATGATTTTACCTTTTTGAATAAATATTATTTTAGACACGTTCAGTGAATTTACTGCTTTTTATTTTCTAAGTATATTAAACAGTTTGCTAATAAGGGATAGCATTGTTTGTCTCCAAAGTTACAGAATTTGGCAGGAAATCCTTGTGATGCCCCATTTTTACTTTTCTAATTACCATTTTTGCTTTTGCTGGCATTATGTCAGACTGTAAGCACTTTCAGCAATAAATGTTTTCTAATAATTTCATTACTAAGTATGAACATTCAGAACTTTTGAACTGTTATAAAAGTGGTCATTTTTTTGAAGTCGTGTTTAACTTATAAGAATGACATTTTGCAATGTGTAGACCTAATGCACAACATATTTCTTTTCTTTTCCTTATATCTCTATTCTAAATAGTTGGTGCTTTCCTTAAATTATCTAGATTGCACATTTCACCTGTTTTTTCATTGGTTAAATTATCTCTTGAGTGATACATAAATACGCAGTGAAGTTCTGGTCCTTTTTCTAAAAAGATTTAAGGCTGCATAAACTAAAACACATATGGTGATTCCCTGCTTGTTTTCCTTCCCACCCATTGATGTGGTTTTTAAAACTGGTGATTTTAAGCTGTCCACCCCTACTGTAAATTGAGCTTAATACACTCTTCCCTTTCTACACTATTCTGGATATATTGACTTACTTATTTGCCTTTCCCTGGGTTTAAATGAAAAAGTGCATTTTGGCTCCCATTGTCTGTTCTACTGATTCAATTGCTCTAAATTCATTATCTATCTAGCTGTTGGATAAAGTAGTATAGTTTTCCACTCTAGCAAGCACATATTTTTACATCAAGAGGTCAGTGGATTTTCCATCCAATGCACTGGGAGGTAGCCTGTTATGTTTAGGTTGGGGAAACACTTGAGATTTCTGCATGTAGTTTTATTGGCTGGAGTGCTTATTAACTATCTTACACTGCGGTGGTGGTGCTGCGGTAGCGTTGTCGCCTCATAGCAAGACGTTGTCCCGTTCGATTCTCAGCTAGAGTGTCTTCTGTGTGGAGGCATACATGAATGGGGCATGCCTTCGTTGAAGGTTGTGCGTCAGAGCTGGTAACCCGGTACGTAAAAATCCACTACCAATCATTAGCGGTACGGAGTTCCGCTGTGGCGACCCCTAACCGGGAAAAGCCGAAAGACACAAACAAACAAATATGGTTTTTGGTGCCTTTATAAATTCTGTACAATTGAGTGGCTATTGGTTCATTTATACAAAGCAAAATAATTTTACTGAATAATCACACTTTAATAAGCTGTTTAAAGTACACTGCTGTATCTGTATCTTTATGTTTGTTTATGGTAGCACTTCATGTCTTTTAAGTTTATTTGTGATAGCATTTCATTCCAGATGCTGCTTTACTGTGCTTTTACATTAGGAGGACTAGGATTGTTCATCTAGTAGCAGTAGGTGTTTACCTGGTCTATATGAGCTGGGAAGCACATAAAAGGGCTTTAAGAATTTTATAGTCTGCTTGGGAAGACATGGTCAACAGGCCATGCTGTTTTGCCAGATATGGACTGCACCTGTCTCCTCTAGGCATTTGGATACTGGCAATGGCATTAGCCACCCCTATTATGACTTTTTTTAGGCAATGTCAAAATAACCAACCTCCCAATATACCAAAATCCTCTCTAGATAAATTCAAGCTACTGCTGCTTAATGCTAGGAGTCTAAACAAGAAACTGCACTCCTTGGAAGCACTCCTTACTTTGGAAGATGCTGACATCTATGCAGTCACTGAGACATGGTTCAAAGGTGCTGAAAGCTGGAAAGCACCCTGGCCATGCAGGGCTGCAATGCCTTCCATACATTCAGACCACAGATTGAGCATGAAAGAACCAAAGGAGGAGGTGTACCCATCTTCATTAAGGATACATACACCTCTAGACTGGTCAAATATTATGGCTCTCTTGAGCTACTCCATGCCCAATTAGCTATTAGTCAAAGCCTCTTACCACATCATAGCTAGCTATAGGTCTCCCACCATGAAACAGGAAAAGCATACTGCATACCTGGACTTACTAGAGTTACTTGCCGTACAGCTCAACACCTTACTCATGGGTGATTTTAATTATTCTGCAATCGACTGGGAAACATACACAACCACAAAAGTGCTGCCTCAGAGGTTCTTGGACTTTGTCAGTGCAAATGTTCTGGAACAGCTGGTTAGCATACTCAGAAGAGGGCTAAATGTCCTGGACATAGAACTGACTAACATGGGAGAGCATTGCACCCCCCCTTCCATGTGTGATGTCCCCCCTGGTAAGCTCAGATCATAAATCAGTCAAGTTCAGTATAAATATATGACCAGATACCCATAAAGCTCAAAAATGCTTAAGAATTTTTGAAAGACAAATTACCTCCTATTAAGTGGTGGTATAAAAAGTTTCAAAGCCCCCTTAACTGCAGATAACATGGACTTCTAGTCACAGGTCTACATCAATACCCTGTATAATCACTTAAGCAGTTGTATAGGATTGGCAGTACCTAACCGGATTAAAACCAGGTCTTGCCAGAAAAAAACAAGCCACCTCTGTGGACCCCTAGTATAAACAGGCTATACAACAAGAGAAATAAACAAATGTCCGAGAACAAGAGGGAACTGTCTCAGCAGAGAAAGAAATCCCTCTCTGGCTTAAACAAACAAATCAGAGAGCTTGTCAAGTTTTCCAAAGCTAATTACTAAGCAAAAATAGACTCCCTAGCTAAGGAGAATCACTAGGCATTCTTTAACTACATCCAAAATCTAAAAAAGACTGCCCAGCTATGCACTGAATTGGTTGTGGATGGCACAACCCATACTCAACTGGAGGTAACAGTCAACCTGATAGCTGCCAGATTTGGAGCAAACTTCACCCCTCCGGTCCCCTCCAGTCATCCCCCAAAGTATACCTGCCACCATTCCTCAGCCTATAATCTTAAGCAAGCAGGTCATCTCAGCACTCTTCAAGGTCAAAAACATGGCATCAGTGGGACCAGACAACATCCCAAGTTGCCTTTTAAACAACTTAAAACATGACTTAGCAGACCCACTTAGATCCCTGTTTAACCACAGCCTGCAAACTGACTATGTTCCGGCAGAATGGAGGACAACAACAGTAATCCCTCTGCACAAAGTGGGACTATCAATCAACCCTGGGAATTATAGGCCCATATGCTTGACTAGCCTCATCTACAAGGCCGTGGAAAGAATCATTATGCACCTTATTAAGGACATAGGTAATCTTTAAACTCTGGACCCAACCCAGTTTGGATTCATTAAAGGTAGATCATGCTGGTTAAACATGGTTGACTTATTTGAGAAAGTCACCAAGGCCCTGGATGAGGGAAAGACAGTGCATACTGTGTATCTTGACCTAATCAAGGCAATTGATACAATCCCCCACTCAAGTATTATACAGAAACTTTCCCAAATGGGAATTAACCCCTACATTACCTGATGGGTAGCCACTGGCTCACTGACAGGACACATACTGTCAAAGTGGTAACTGTCAAATTGGTAACTCCAACGAATTATCAAACTATAGACCTATAACCATATTATTTTCACTGGCAAAAATCATGAAGAAATGCATTCAAAAACAACTGTTAAACTACTACCTAATAGAAAACAACTTACTAGCTAACTGCCAACATGGGTTTAGGCCATTTCATAGCACCACCTCTGCTCTCTTATCCTTCTCTGACTGTATTAATAAAAATCACAATAATGACACTCTATCCTCAGCCCTCTTTATTGATCTTTCGAAAGCCTTTGATATGGTTAACCACCACTTACTCATAAACATACTCAAAAACCTGTCACTAGGTGCATTGGCTATACAATGATTCCAATCCTACTTAAGCAACAGACAGCAGGTTCTACTATGGGAGAACAACTTATCTTCCCACCTCCCAACTGCCCTTGGTGTCCCTCAAGGCTCCATATTAGGCCCTCTCCTATTTTTATAAATGACCTACATTCTGTAATACCTCAAGCTACCTGTAGCCAATACGCAGATGATTCCACATTAATATGCTCAACCACTTCTCCATCAGACCTACAGTCCCTAACCCAAAACGTGTTTAATACAGTCGAGAAATGGCTTCTCTACCGATGTTTCATCTTGAACCCCCCAAAAAAATGTCTACTATTCACTCCCACCCATAGGGCCTCCCCACTTAACTTTACTGTTATATCAATCAATAGTACTATCATATCTCCTCATCCTTCTACAAAACTTCTTGGGGTACTAATTGATAACAACCTTACCTTTGATTCCCATATTAACAGTACTATAAAAACAGTCAACAAAAAATTAGGATCCCTCTACAGGATTAAACCCTTTCTGACTCCACTAGCCAAGGCCACTATTGCCCATACCCACTTAATCTCTACCCTTCTCTATGCCTCGCCTATATATACTAAACTATGTAAAAACAACCTGAACAAGCTGGCTATCTCTTACAATAATATTGCCAGATTTGCAACTTGGTCTACCTTCAGAACCCATCATTGTAACAATCTTGAACAACAAGGATGGCTAGAGTTGCCAAATCTACTACTATTTAACCAATTAACAGTTGCCCACATGATCCTGTATCAACCTACTAACACACCTTTACTTACAAACCGTGTCACCCCCTATAATAACCTCAAGACCCTACACTCATCAGATAAACTACTTGTACAAATAGTTAAAACTAACAATATGGCTGGTGACTCTTTGTTTTCTAATACTGTGGGTAAAACCTGGAACTCCCTCCCCAGTTAACCTAACCTGCCTTTCCTCAATAACACCATTTAAAAGCAAACTGAAAACATACCTTAAATCACAGTGGTAATGCCCTTGTGCTAACCCTAACTACCTCACTTCCTCACTTATCTCTGGGTACTATTCACCATACCTGTACAAGCTAGTTACTGTTCTGTTAACTGCAAAGAGAGTGTGCTTTTATATTTAAACTAATGTTATTAGAGATGTCTTTGTATGGGTAACCATAGCTGATATGTACTATGATTCTGTACGCAGAAATGCAAGGAAATGTAATGAATGACAAAAATCTGTAATGTACCTGCATCTGTAAAATGTCACATAATATAAATAACACTGTGTTTTGTGGAGCTTTTCTCCCCAGGCCTCTACTGAAAATGGACATATATCCAGTTGGACTAGCCCGGTCAACAAATGTAAAATACAATAAAATAAATGAATAAATAAATAAAGTGGGTGACTTCACCTCTAGCAAAAGACCAGTCACCAGTGGCATACTACAGGTTCTGTGCTGGGCCGCTAACTATTCAGAGTTAATTTCTCAGAAGTCCAAGCAAACTTGGACGGCCTGTGGCTGACCAAGTCCGCTAACAATTGCAAATTGGGATCAATCACTGAGTCCCCCAATGATGTTAATATACTGCACACAGGGTTAACACAGATAAATGATTGCTGTCAAAACCACAAATTAAAGCTAAATGGAATAAAAATGCATTATTATTCCCTTTGGGAAAGCTGACATCCCTGCTAATTACACTATAGACAACATCCCCCTAAGTGTAGACCCAGTGTTACATGATTTCTACATGATCAACTCAGGTTGATAGCAATCTGAACTTTGACCAGCACGTATCCACAGTAGTAAGGAAATTCTTCTATGTGGCACATCTTATAAGTAATGGCATCACATCTAGATCTAAGGATGTTATAATTCCATTGTACTCCTTGAAAGCCATTAATGCAAACTGGACTGCTAACATCTCCTTCATGTTGATATGTAGATGCTGTAGTCTGGCAGGCCACTTGTCTTGTATCCACTTTCCATTTAGATGAGCTCCCCAAGCAATGTCCGAGGCATCTGTCGTTAAAATCTGACTCGCCTCTGGCCGGGTCACAGAGAGTCCCTTGTTTAGGTGACATTCCTGAGCCCACCACAAAATTCTTTTTGAAGGCAAGGTATTATTTGAATGACAGTGTCCAAATCCTGGCAGTGCTGTGTCCATGGGCCTGTGAGATACCATTGTAACTTCCTCATATGCAGTTTGGCATTGGGAAGCACCAGAATACAAGATGCCATGAACCCTAATGCTTGAAGGACTGTCCTTGCAGTCAGCACGGACTGATGAGATAGTTGATGGAAGTAAAGTGACAGACTCTTTTGTTTGTCCGGGGTTAAAAAGGCCATCTGGGCTGCTGTATTCAGTCTCACACCCAGAAAGCACATGTCTTGAGAGGGTACTAGACTGGACTTTATTTCGTTCACAGAATACCCTAGGCATCTTAGCACTGCTATAACATATTCCAGATGCTGTAGAAGGTCTTCCTTTTCTTGAGCCAGAATCAGGCAGTCGTCCAAGTAAGGATAGATTTGAATTCCTTGAAGCCTGAAGTAAGCTATCACTGGAGCCAGAACCTTTGTGAATACTCTGGGCAGTAGATAAGCCAAAGGGCCATCCAGAGAACTGATAATGAGAATTTCCAGCACCAAACCGCAGATACTTCCTGCAACTTAACCTTATAGGCACATGAAGGTAAGCTTCCTTGAGATCTAAAGTTACCATCCAGTGATCTTTGCCCAGCAGAGGTAAAAGCTGTTGTAACGTCAACATCTTGAACTTGGGAATGTCCAGAAAAGTGTTGAGGAGAGATAAATCCAAAATTGGTCTCCACGTGTTCCCCTTCTTTGGTACTAGGAACAGGCGAGAATAAAATCCTAGGCCCCTTTCTGATACAGGGACTGGCTGAATGGACCCAATCTAAAGTAACAGAGAAACTTGCTTGTGAGCCTCCTTTCTTTGTGGAGGAGGAACGTCTGGCATGCCTTTGAAAGGGGGCATTGTATGGAAATAAAATCTGTAACCGTGGTGAATGATATCCAACACCCATTTGTCTTGAGTAATTAAATCCCAACTTTCTTTGAAAAGAGACAGTCTTCCTCCCAAAGGAGCTGCCAGACGAGAATCTACTGGCAGCTGAAAAGACAGGTCATTGGGTCCGTTTACGAAAGGACTGACCCCTGCCCTCACCAGAAGTCTGAGCAGGTGAACTCCCTGTTCCAGGCCTAAAAGAACCTTGAGCCCTGCCCCTACCACGTCTAGACCTACCCCTAGACTGGGAATCATAAGCAGGATATGTCCACCCCTTAGCAGGCCAATTTCTACTAAACCTCGGTGGCTGCACCTGCAAAAATCTTTAACAGTTTGCATAGACTTAGCTTTGTCCTCCATTTTCTTTAAAACTGCTTCCACAGGCGATCCAAACAACACATCAGACTGTAAAGGAGCATCCAAAATCCTTGTCTTAACATGCTCAGCTAAATTCTGATCCTTCAACCAGGCATGCCTGCGAAGAACAGAACTAGTAGCAGCCACCCTCGAGGAGGCCTGTACAGCATCAAAACCACATTGCAAAGAATGCTTACCCACTTGTTCAGACACATGAACCAAATCCAGCAACTCTTTACACTCAATACCTTCCGCCAAAGCATCCACCTTAGATCTTAATTGTGAAAGGAGATAATTCTGATATTTTAGCATGTGAAACTGACAATTCAACGCTCTCATGGCTAGAGTGGAAGAAGTATACACTTTCTTTCCCCACCTATCCAAAGCCCTTGCCTCTTTATCAGTGGGAACAGGATTTTTAACCACAGAAGCCTTAACACCTTTAGGCCCTTGAGAAATAGTTTCTGGGTCCGCCCTAGGACTCTTAAACAAATACTTATGAGCTTCGGGCACCCTATAATACCTATCAGGCTTAACAGGAGCAGGAGGCAAAGAGTCAGGGTTCAGGGAAGCCTCTGCAAAAACATCTTCCACCACATTCAACACAGGAGGAATAGCTAAGGGCCTATGCTGGGGTATAAACAAGAATTCCCTAAGCCTTTTCCTGGAATCAGAGTAATCCTGGCCTTCCCATTTAAAGTGCTCCCTCATGGAATGCAGAGTCTCTGAAAATGAGAAATCCTCAGGAGGAGAAGCTGTAGGAGTGGAATCATCCACATCAGAATCAGAATAAGTAGGATACTCCTGCAAGTCTTCCGCCGAAGACTCTGAAGCCTCTAAACACTGCTCAAAACTATCAAACTCCGGTTCCACCCTAGGCCTCTTATCAGGCGGGGGCATAGAACCTCTAATCATAGTAATCAAATGTTCTGCCATTTTAAGCATATGTTTCTTAGGTACAGAACCCGAAATGCTAGGAGAAGCCCCCACTGAAGCTAAAGTAGGCCTACCTCTCAAAGAAGTTTTGGCAACAGAAGGAGAGGCTCTAACCACCTTGGGAAGAGAGGGAAGAACAGTTACCTGAGAAGCCCCCTCAGCCTGGCCTAGCTCCTGAGAAGGCACATCCTGTAACAGTAAAGTTTCTGCCTGAGACTCCATGGAAACACCTGGCAAAACCTCTGGCTCCACTGAGCCTTCTAAAGAACCGACATCCGGGACTGCCGGTTCATCAACCCTAGGCTTCGCTGTTTTGTCCTTGCGCTTCTTGGATGAAGCCGGCGTCGGAGCATCCGACGGCATTTTATAATTGCAACGCTTCCCAAACACTAACCTGGCACAGTCTAACCTCCTCTTAATAGTGCGTTTGTTAAACCTAGCACAAGAGCGGCAACCAACAACGTCGTGCTCAGGCCCTAAACAAGGTATACACAAGGTATGGTAATCCCTATGAGGTATCTGTTTCCCACAAGAAATACAGTTATTCACTTTTTCTGACATCCGGTTAAATACTGAGGCAAGAAAAAACCAAAATGTTCCCCAACGGGGTACTTAGCCAACTCTGTTTCGGTCTGAAACTCCGGTTTCGGAAATATTTCAGAACGCCAACCTGCACTCGCAAAAACGCTTCTGCATCGGACCATGCGGCAAAAAAGACTGGGGATATGACGTCGGTCATGCGCATTAGTACCCTGACGTACTGACGTCAGTCTAATGCGCCCTGACCGACGTCAGCCTTATACTCTGGTATTCGGGCCGACTGGACGCGGACTATACCCAATAGTAAGGACTGCAGCAATGGGGAACGAAGAACATCAAGCCACCTCTGTGGACCCCTAGTATAAACAGGCTATACAACAAGAGAAATAAACAAATGTCCGAGAACAAGAGGGAACTGTCTCAGCAGAGGAAGAAATCCCTCTCTGGCTTAAACAAACAAATCAGAGAGCTTGTCAAGTTTTCCAAAGCTAATTACTAAGCAAAAATAGACTCCCTAGCTAAGGAGAATCACTAGGCATTCTTTAACTACATCCAAAATCTAAAAAAGACTGCCCAGCTATGCACTGAATTGGTTGTGGATGGCACAACCCATACTCAACTGGAGGTAACAGTCAACCTGATAGCTGCCAGATTTGGAGCAAACTTCACCCCTCCGGTCCCCTCCAGTCATCCCCCAAAGTATACCTGCCACCATTCCTCAGCCTATAATCTTAAGCAAGCAGGTCATCTCAGCACTCTTCAAGGTCAAAAACATGGCATCAGTGGGACCAGACAACATCCCAAGTTGCCTTTTAAACAACTTAAAACATGACTTAGCAGACCCACTTAGATCCCTGTTTAACCACAGCCTGCAAACTGACTATGTTCCGGCAGAATGGAGGACAACAACAGTAATCCCTCTGCACAAAGTGGGACCATCAATCAACCCTGGGAATTATAGGCCCATATGCTTGACTAGCCTCATCTACAAGGCCGTGGAAAGAATCATTATGCACCTTATTAAGGACATAGGTAATCTTTAAACTCTGGACCCAACCCAGTTTGGATTCATTAAAGGTAGATCATGCTGGTTAAACATGGTTGACTTATTTGAGAAAGTCACCAAGGCCCTGGATGAGGGAAAGACAGTGCATACTGTGTATCTTGACCTAATCAAGGCAATTGATACAATCCCCCACTCAAGTATTATACAGAAACTTTCCCAAATGGGAATTAACCCCTACATTACCTGATGGGTAGCCACTGGCTCACTGACAGGACACATACTGTCAAAGTGGTAACTGTCAAATTGGTAACTCCAACGAATTATCAAACTATAGACCTATAACCATATTATTTTCACTGGCAAAAATCATGAAGAAATGCATTCAAAAACAACTGTTAAACTACTACCTAATAGAAAACAACTTACTAGCTAACTGCCAACATGGGTTTAGGCCATTTCATAGCACCACCTCTGCTCTCTTATCCTTCTCTGACTGTATTAATAAAAATCGCAATAATGACACTCTATCCTCAGCCCTCTTTATTGATCTTTCGAAAGCCTTTGATATGGTTAACCACCACTTACTCATAAACATACATAAAAACCTGTCACTAGGTGCATTGGCTATACAATGATTCCAATCCTACTTAAGCAACAGACAGCAGGTTCTACTATGGGAGAACAACTTATCTTCCCACCTCCCAACTGCCCTTGGTGTCCCTCAAGGCTCCATATTAGGCCCTCTCCTATTTTTATAAATGACCTACATTCTGTAATACCTCAAGCTACCTGTAGCCAATATGCAGATGATTCCACATTAATATGCTCAACCACTTCTCCATCAGACCTACAGTCCCTAACCCAAAACGTGTTTAATACAGTCGAGAAATGGCTTCTCTACCGATGTTTCATCTTGAACCCCCCAAAAAAATGTCTACTATTCACTCCCACCCGTAGGGCCTCCCCACTTAACTTTACTGTTATATCAATCAATAGTACTATCATATCTCCTCATCCTTCTACAAAACTTCTTGGGGTACTAATTGATAACAACCTTACCTTTGATTCCCATATTAACAGTACTATAAAAACAGTCAACAAAAAATTAGGATCCCTCTACAGGATTAAACCCTTTCTGACTCCACTAGCCAAGGCCACTATTGCCCATACCCACTTAATCTCTACCCTTCTCTATGCCTCGCCTATATATACTAAACTATGTAAAAACAACCTGAACAAGCTGGCTATCTCTTACAATAATATTGCCAGATTTGCAACTTGGTCTACCTTCAGAACCCATCATTGTAACAATCTTGAACAACAAGGATGGCTAGAGTTGCCAAATCTACTACTATTTAACCAATTAACAGTTGCCCACATGATCCTGTATCAACCTACTAACACACCTTTACTTACAAACCGTATCACCCCCTATAATAACCTCAAGACCCTACACTCATCAGATAAACTACTTGTACAAATAGTTAAAACTAACAATATGGCTGGTGACTCTTTGTTTTCTAATACTGTGGGTAAAACCTGGAACTCCCTCCCCAGTTAACCTAACCTGCCTTTCCTCAATAACACCATTTAAAAGCAAACTGAAAACATACCTTAAATCACAGTGGTAATGCCCTTGTGCTAACCCTAACTACCTCACTTATCTCTGGGTACTATTCACCATACCTGTACAAGCTAGTTACTGTTCTGTTAACTGCAAAGAGAGTGTGCTTTTATATTTAAACTAATGTTATTAGAGATGTCTTTGTATGGATAACCATAGCTGATATGTACTATGATTCTGTACGCAGAAATGCAAGGAAATGTAATGAATGACAAAAATCTGTAATGTACCTGCATCTGTAAAATGTCACATAATATAAATAACACTGTGTTTTGTGGAGCTTTTCTCCCCAGGCCTCTACTGAAAATGGACATATATCCAGTTGGACTAGCCCGGTCAACAAATGTAAAATACAATAAAATAAATGAATAAATAAATAAAGTGGGTGACTTCACCTCTAGCAAAAGACCAGTCACCAGTGGCATACTACAGGTTCTGTGCTGGGCCGCTAACTATTCAGAGTTAATTTCTCAGAAGTCCAAGCAAACTTGGACGGCCTGTGGCTGACCAAGTCCGCTAACAATTGCAAATTGGGATCAATCACTGAGTCCCCCAATGATGTTAATATACTGCACACAGGGTTAACACAGACAAATGATTGCTGTCAAAACCACAAATTAAAGCTAAATGGAATAAAAATGCATTATTATTCCCTTTGGGAAAGCTGACATCCCTGCTAATTACACTATAGACAACATCCCCCTAAGTGTAGACCCAGTGTTACATGATTTCTACGTGATCAACTCAGGTTGATAGCAATCTGAACTTTGACCAGCACGTATCCACAGTAGTAAGGAAATTCTTCTATGTGGCACATCTTATAAGTAATGGCATCACATCTAGATCTAAGGATGTTATAATTCCATTGTACTCGCCCCTCTTTAGACCAATAATTGAGTAAAATGCTCCCTTTTGCATGTACCTCATCAGAGACCTACAATATCTGGAGAGATCACAAAGTTTTCTCACCAAGAAATTACAGGGTACACAAAACAAGTCTTACACAGAAAGACAAAGCCCTGCCACTGTATTCTGTCTCCTAGACGTTGCTAAAGGGTGGCCTGTGCCTGGCATACAGGGCAGTCTCTGACCCGGCCCTGAGGGAAATGCTACACATTCATAAATTAAACTGCATGAGGTCACTTGCTTCAGGGATCTTAATCTAGCTACTAACATGAACAAGTCATGGTGGAGAGATAGATACATCTCCAAGAGGCTGACACTTTCTGGAACAAGATTCCAGTGAAACCGAGCCCCTCCCTGAATCTCTTGATACGCAACCTAGATCAATGGATGTGTGACTGCAAATTCACTCCTGGGGTGGCATCCATTTCAGTCCTCCTCAGAGGAAGTTGATATTGACTACCATAGACCCTTAGGTCTGCAAACTTCACTCACCTAACCACTGACAACTGGGGCAAGTCGGGATAACTAGTAACCTCTTATGAACCTATGAATCTCTTATCAACCTGTAAACACCTTTAATTGATTTTACTTCTGCTAATGTCAGATAATCCACTGAAATGTGATGTATAGTCCTCTCTAACATTACTTTTATCCTTTAGAGTTGAACATTTAGTTATTTTAATTTATTTTCTTTTGACCTTCTAGCCTTACCTCAGTCAGCCATTATTTTTGCTCACATCATTTTGTCACAATCAGCTGCAAGCAATATTCAGACAAGGCCCTAAGTTCAACAGAGACTATAGTGAAGACCTGGAAGTTTATTGGAGAGACAGCACAAGAGTTTAAGGAATTACTCAGGGCTCTAACACATCAGGAAGAAGAGGAAGAATGACAGTGCTTCAAACCAGCATGTTTGAGGACTAAGGAGAGGTATATTGCCTAGGCAGTTATGGAAATAAGGTACATAAAGAAAGATAGTGGTGGAAAGCAGAAGTCCAGAAAGTTGTCAAAAGAAAGAAGGAGTGCAGAAAAAGAGGGAGACAGAAAAGACAGACTAGGCTAAGAGGGAATACTGGTTGGCTAACAGAGAGGCTAAGAGAGGAGTTGCAATAGCAAAGAATAAGGCATCAAAAGCACTCTACCAGTTTCTAGAAAATGGCTCTGTGGATGACACAAAGAAACTCTATCAGGTTGTAAGGCAAAGGCAGAAGGACAAAAAAGATAGACACACTTCACAAGGAATGCCAGCATCAACCTGTTCACCAGTCCATGTAAAATCAAAGGCACAAGGAAGGAGTACTTTCTGTAGTTTCTGAATGATGGCCTACATGGAAGAAGAGGAGGACCCTACCCTAGAAGAAGTAAGAACAACACTAAGGAAAATGAAGTGAAAGAAAGCAGCAGGCTCACATGAGGTCATGGAAGATAAGATCAAGATGTTGCTTGAGATGTGGATAAATGGCTCCTGAGGGTACTCATAGCAGTGTGGAGAGAAAGGACTCAGAGGATCGGAGAATACATATACTAGTGCCAGTGTACAAGAGCAAAGGGGACATTCATAATGCTGTATAAAGGTATCAAACTTCTGTCACACTGCAGGAAAGTTCTGGAGATGCTGATTAATAACCAAAACTGTAGGAAGTAAGATGGGAGGGAAGAAGCTTGGATTCAGATCAGCATGCAGCAGAACCAACCCAATGTTTGCAGTGAGACAGACAGTGGAGAAGAAGCTAGAGATGAGGAAATAGTCCAACTGGTCATTTCAGACTTGCAGAAAGCATTTGACAAGGTCCCAAGAAATATGATTTGGGCAGCCCTGCAGTGATTTGAAGTCCCAGAAACATTTGCAGAATTAAGGAAGGCTATGTACAAGGACACCATGATGTAAAAATGAACATTGGTTTCACAGAGGGATTCCCAGTAGGAGGGGGTATGTATCAGGGTTCATCTCTTACTCCATTGTGTTCATACTAGTGATAGACTACATTAGCAATCATGTCATAGGGGACATATCAACAAAGCTGCTGTATGCAGATGATGTGGCATTAAAGACAGACTCTAAGCAAGAACTTCAGCTAAGGATGAAGAATGGACTGCAGAATTAAAGGCATGTGGGATAATGCTGAGAACTGAGATAGAAAAGAAAATAGTGGGACAGGTTAATAGCTTCAAGTATCTGGGAGGGTGGATGAGGAAGTCAATGCTAGAATCACAAGGGCTGCAGAGAACTGGCACAGACTGTCATGGGTAGTGTATGACAGAAAAATATCAAAGAAGCTGAAAAGTGTGGTGTTCAAAACAATGGTGCGACCAGTACTACTCCATGGTACAGAAACCAGGGTAGTAAAGGAAGAGCAGTTGAGGAAGCTACATGTGATGGAGATGAACTGCCCTGAGATGGATGGTAGATTGCACACTGTGGGGCAAATGAAGAAATGATGATATCAGAGCAGAAGCCAAAGTAGCTCCAACTGCACAGAATGTCAAAGAGAACAGATTATGTTGGTTTAGACACATTCGCAGAAAAACGGTAGACAATCTGGTGAATAAGATTTGGGACAGACAGGAAGAACTAATAAATAAAAACAGAACAACATCAAGAGCGAGGTTCAAATAAGGATTCAACTCAGCAAGTGTGAAACACCTAGTAATTTATTGAGTGCTTTCCTCACCAGCTAAAACAGGACTTCATCACAATAATGAAACCAAGTAATCAAGAGTTTATATATATACCATCCCATGACTCATAACTAATTAAAAAACACACATACCTTAAAGGCACCACCAATTCTTTCTCCAAGAATATATCACCCAAGTTTAAAAATGTAATAAAAATAAGCTGAAAAAATAAAACATCCCTGTTACATAATATGTATTTGAAAAAGTGTAAACATATGTATTAAAAGTATGTGTGTGAGACTTTTTATTTTTATCAATTTAGATGATATTAACTGAAGCAAAGGTTGAATAGAAATGTATTAATTTAAACCAGGAAAACTAAAAGCCTGAAGCTTAAATTGCCATGCTATTTTTTTATATTCCAACAGGACCTCCCAGTCTCCCCCATGGGGTTGGATTTCACTTGTTCCAGTATGGCAAAACAAAATTTATTATAAGTGTAAAAAGACAGAGTGTGTTTGTATAAAGAATTATTTATGTTTTTGCTCTTAATATCATTAATGTGCTCACAGGAAAAGGGAAAGAAGAGAGATGTAAAACTGAAAGTTTGATATAGGTTCATAGGTTCATAGGTAGATACTAGGCAATCTGCCCTAGGGCATTTATAAGCCTAGCCAGAGTGTATTTGGCTTCCGCCTCACTATTAGATTAGCTTACTGTGCCTCTGTAAAGTAGGTCACAGAAGGTAACCTTTTAAGATTAGTTTACTGTGCCTCTGTCTAGCAGGGACACAGGAGAGATCCCAGGGGTGAATTTGCGATTTCCCATCCACGCGTCCAAATTTCGCTTGAAGAAGGTCAGCGAGGGGCTATGTCTAACATGAATTGGGATTCTATTCCAGAGTGAGGGGAGCCTCTGGGAAATGAATCTGTCCCTCCAGCATGTCCTATTTATTTTTGTGCTGAGGTTTAGGTCCCTGGAGCGTGTAGCTCTAAGGGACTTGGATTTTTTGAGGTGGAGCATGTCCATTAATTCTGGGTTTGACATGGCTTTGTACGTCAGGCATAGATCGCCTCTGAGTAGGCGGTAAGCAACTGAGTAGAGCTGGAGTTTCTTTAGTTGAGCTGCATAGGACATCTGAAAAAAAGAATGCCACGGCCAGACTGCAAAACACCGTTTTTAATACTTAATTTAAAACGCTTGACAATAAAAGTACGTTTTTCGTCCCGTTTGAATACAGCACTTCTTCAGAAACTCAAAAACCAAAAGGTTTTTGAGTTTCTGAAGAAGTCCTGTATTCAAACGGGACGAAAAACGTACTTTTATTGTCAAGCGTTTTAAATTAAGTATTAAAAACGGTGTTTTGCAGTCCGGCCGTGGCATTCTTTTTTTCATTCGTTTGGAGATTACAGTTGCATAGGACATCTGTTTGTAGCCCATGATCCTCTTGGTGAGGTACTTTTGGGGTCTCTCCAGTTGCTGCAGGTGTCGGGTAAGGTACATCCCAAAAGGGGCATTGTATTCAATTATGGGCCTGATGAGTGACGAGTAGAGGGGCACAATGACCTCTCTTGATCTAGATGTGAACCCTTTCATGATAAGGTGGGCTATATAGAAGGTTTTATTTTGTTTGACAGTACAGTACTACATATAGACATACTTTGGAATGAACAGGACAGTGCTAGGGTGTAGTGACTGTGAAAGTAATTATTCTGTGAGTCATGTTACCTGTCATCAATGGTTGATGGGTCACCAACTGACTAGGATGATAGTTGCAAGAAATGGGAAATTTAATTTGTTATGCATTTTTATATTAACCACAATGACATGTACCTTTGCTCAACAGCATTGTACAGAACAGAATTAAATGATTTCCATTATTGCCTTCAAAGAGCAGTTGTGAGAAAGGTTCTGAAATGACTAAGAGAACATTCTAGTAACACCACAAAAGAATGAGCTCTTCTCATCATTCTGCTTAGGTTTTTCCAAGTTATTCCAGTTTCTTCTCACCTCCACAAAACATGCCTGTTAATTGTCTACATTAAATATTGTCAATTTATGTGTTGTGTTTTACAAAGCTGTAGCTAGGGTGAGGTGAAATAGGCAACTGTTCCTGGTGCAAGCTGTTAGGGGCACAATTAGCAATGTGGGACAGGTGCTGATTAGCCATTGCAAGTCAGGGATATATTTGCTGACACATTTAAATGATTTAAAATACTGAAAGACTGTGTTTGTGTGTGTGTGTGTGTGTGTGTGTGTGTGTGTGTGTGTGTGTGTGTGTGTGTGTGTGTGTGTGTGTGAGAGAGAATTTTTTTAGCAATTACAGCAAGAAGCAAATGTAGCTATTTTCTATAGTTTGTAGCAAATATATGAAAGAGCTACTATGCAGAAACATCATAGCATTTTTTTCTAGTGCTGGAAGACTTTTTTTGGTCCTCAACTAAACCCTGAAGGATTTTGTTCTCCTCAGGGGTGCCAACCACTTTACATTTTTGTTATTAGTCAGGGTTATGACACGTCTGCATTTACGATAAGGACAGGAATGCCTTTACAGATCTTCATGTTATCTAACATTGCATGTATTCTGACAAGTTTTTTGAATTTTACCAGGGTGCTGTAAGACAATTAAAATGTGAGTAATAGTAATGTCTGGTAAAGTAGCATAGTGGGCTATGAGAATAAGTTTATTTGCAACTGAGGCACAATTCAATAAGGTCAGTCAGGGTATGTTGCTGGGGTCTCTATCAGTTCATCGAAGATTCACTTCAGCGAACTTGACTTCATTGACACCAAACCACTGAACTTCACTTCTGCGAATGTTCAAATAGAAAAAAAGATTTCACCAGAGAAAGAAAGCACTTGGAAAACACCACAACGGAACATGCACTGCAGTATGTCAAACCCACCGAAGTGGGGGGTTGCATCCCCCCAACCCCTTATTATATATAACAATTCCAAGATCGCATTACAGTGGGGAAAAGAACAAAGTTGTGCTGTTGCCCAACTGCTTCCTTTCCCAACGTAAATCTTTTGTGGATATGAATGCTTGCAGAAGTGAATTTCGGTGGTTTGGGGTCGATGAAGTCAGGTTCGCTGAAGTGAATCTTGGATGAACTGATATAGACCCACGTTGCTGTACTGTGTGAATATGAAATAAGCTTTTTTAGTAGGGGAGGGTTAGTATCTACTTATGTGGTTTTATTCACATACAGACAAAGCCCATTGTAAATCGAATACAATTAGTGCATCTAGATCTAATGATTTCATTATTTCTTGAGTAAGAATGTTAGCTGGACTTGTGGATATCCTACATTTTAGTGATTATGTGCATTTGCTGTACAGATATACCTCATTTTTATGGCGTACATTATACAGGTTTCTTATATGATGGAGGTTGAAACTATTAAGTTGTCTGTTTCTCTTTTGAACCTCTGCAGAGGTTTATGTTAGAAGACTTTACCAGGTATTTTATTTCTACCATGTTCCAGGTAGATGGATTTTGTTTTTTTGCATAACATTCTTTCTATGCAACATTGATGTGCTGCAACATCTTCTCACTGTACTGATTCATTTTGTGTTGTTTGTTTGTGTGCTTTCTCATGTATATTTCTCATTACACTGATTTATTTTGTGTTTTGTGTGTGTGTGTGTGTGTGTGTGTGTGTGTGTGTGTGTGTGTGTGTGTGTGTGTGTGTGTATGTGTGTGTGTGTGTGTGTGTGTGTGTGTGTATGTGTGTGTGTGTGTATGTGTGTGTGTGTGTGTGTGTGTGTGTGTGTGTGTGTGTGTGTGCTTGCTCATATGTGCATTTGTATGCATTTGCATACGTGTCTGTTCAAGGATGCTGCTGTACATATTGCGGTAGAGTACTGTCACTGCAGGGAATAGTATTGCCATTTTGCTGACTGGTGCAATCAAGAGCTTAATGAATGTAGCTGTTGTTTACCATTAACATGGAGTGATACATTATAGTACAGTGAGACATATTTGAATTCAAAAATGTATAGTCTGACCCCGCATATCTGTAAAACTATTAGTTGTTATAAGTTTGTGATGCATCTCCATCCCAAGGATGATATTTCTGTCTCAAATACACACAATTATGATTAGAACACTTCAAATAGACATCTGTCAGAAATTAGCATGTGATACCAATATAAGGATCCCAGCATTCCCAAAGTGAGAGACTTTGTCCCTACAAATCATGCTATTTAATATGCTGTCCTCTGAGGTTGTCATTACTTGGAGAAAAGGCAAGTACTCAGATTTGGCAAGAAAAAATCTAGTATTATCCTTTCTTATTTATCTGCCCGAACAAAAACACCATTTTTGAAGCATATTGCACAAATTAGAAGAATCTGAACATTTGTGTTTTAGCAAATGAAGCAATGCAATTTTGGAACATGAAATTCGACAGACATTAGTGACTGGAACTATTTATGGGCTAGTCACATGACAAATAATTATAGCAATAAATTATGTACTTTAGAAAAAAACTCCATTTAAGCATTTCATGCAACTAAACAGTGGCAGTGGCCTCGTGGTTTTCATTGTTATGTACAAGGAGGTGGAAGCAAATCCACATCTTTTATCTTTCTAGCATTTAAAATTGGTGGTTCTTCATAAAGTCAATACAATCATGCATTCTAAATATTTAGGTGTTTCAAAGTCAAGGGAGATTTATTTTATTACGGATTTCACAAGGCTGAAATAGTGAGAGGAGGACTTCATATCTAAAATCATTGTGGTTGTAAACACATTCATATTTGGGAATCATGTTTTGCTACCTGGAAATAAAGAGAAGATTTAATTTGAAGTGGAAGTATTCATCATAATTAATTAATGGTTTATCTATTGGCTGTTCAAGCAGTAAGGCATTTTTATTTTAATTTGGGTGATGCTCGTAACTTACAGATTTGTTTGTTTTCCTCACAATATATTGGGTCAGTATTATAGAGCAACAGGTATTCATAATACTCAATCGATGTTGGTTGTAGAAAGTGTTCAGCAGAGATGAAGCAATGCAATATGGCATGTGAGGATAGTGGGCAAGTTATACACCAAGTATGCTCCCTGTTAAAACTACAAAAGTCTGTGTGCATGTGTGTGTGTGTGTGTGTGTGTGTGTGTGTGTGTGTGTGCGCGTGCGAGTGTGTTTAGGGGAAGGTATTTCAAAAGATACAGGTTAGGCATGTTATAGCCTGAGCCCCCACACCTACCCAGTTAATGAAGGGGTAAGATGCTTAAGGTAACAGGGTGAGGGAGAGCTATTCCAGTTTTAAAAAACTCTGGGTTTAAGAAATTGCAGATTTTAGACTGGTATAAGCACATAAAAAACACAAATGTTGAGGAGTTATCTGTGATGGAATGCAGCTAATCAGCTGAACTAAGGTATAGTTGTAATAATCTTTGAAAATTATGGTACTTGAGACAGAGGTATAAATATAAGGGGTTGCCTCTGATGCTGAGAGTGGGGTAGCTGGAGTGGGAGACAGGAATGTTCCCTGTGAACTGCAAAGAAAGCCAGGCAGATAAAGGCTGAGTGAAAACGTTGAGCTATTAGAAGGGAAAAGTAAATCTAAAGTAAATCTATTTAAAAGAACTTGATTTTCTGAAAGTATACTGTTTTAAAAAAAGAGTAAAACCGTTGCCTTTTAAAAGACTCATACTGAACTGATATTACTGGAAGGTATGTTTTTACACTGAAACAAATTTGGAACTACTTTTGGCAAATAGAGACTGATGAACATTGAAGACAGCTGTGATTTTATTGCTCAAATACTTGTGAAATTCTAAAACATAAAATAAAGCCAATCTTGCTTTATGTTGAATGACATTAACTTGTTTCTTCATTTGTTTAAATAAAGACAAAATAACTTGTTTTCTAAGACAGAGAAACATATACAACTTCATGAAGTCAGAAGTTGGAGAAAAAAAATACTGTGTAAAGATTAGTTGTCTCACTAAAACATTAATATACAACAAATTACCACTTTCATTCATTAACAAAGAACTGCGTTAGCAGAGAATGTACTAGGGCCCTACCGGACACTTCTACCCTACAGAATATAACTTAAGGTACAGTACCAAATGTGTTATTTGGCAGTGAATTTTGCATTATCAGATTCTGAAGAAGATAGTTGAAGGAAAGAGTGGTAAATAGTCATTTATCGGTGATACTACTTACCATACTGAATTACTTGGGTTGGGTGTATAGATGGTATTTATATCCTGTTGATGAATGAAGTTTGAGATATTATCTCACGTTACAGATCACAGTTCTTTAAATGGTTTAAATGTTACTTTGGGAAACTTAGATTAAATAGCTCTGGTAAAAACATAGTATGTTGAAAATAAATAATTAATATGTAGCAGGATCTAATTAAGGGCACTGAGGAGGCAAGCTGAGCAGGTGGGAGAGACAGGAATTATTAGTCCACTGCCTTAGGAGCCAGTCTGAGTACATTAGATTGAGGGTGCTATTCAAAGTTTGGGGTTCACATACTCATTGCAGAGATACACGAAGAGTGACGCTACGAAGTTATGCAAATCTCAGACTGTCAGGATGACTAAGGAAGTGTGCAGGAATTTTTGCGAACATGTCCTCCCCATTGGAAATGCATAATATGATTTATGCATAACCAATATGGGGACAGCTACTATGCTGTTAAAGGGGTTTGCACATATGCGCATGAGTTTGATTTATAGACATGAATCTATAATGAACTCATTTGCATACAGAGTTTGTACATCACACTGAAGTTATGCCAGAAAGCAGCTATGTTTTGTCTGAATACAGAGATGCGAGGGGAGCTGATTGGTGCTTGTGCATACCTGAACATGTTACTGAAAGGGTCACTTCAGTGAAATGTTTATTTTAGTGCTTGTGCATTGCATACCTTCACATGTTATTGAAGGGGTCACTTGGGTGAATTTTTTTTTTTTAGTGCTTGAGCATACCAGGACATGTCACTGAAGGGGTTGCTTCATTCTGGTGCTTGTGCATATTGGGGCATGTTACTGAAGGGGTCGCTGGAGGAAATAATTAATTTGTATTTCAGGGAAGTGCTACTGCATACATGAACAGACTGCTAAACTGATCATTGAGCAAAATAATTGATTGTGTCATTTTAGTGGTTGTGTATTCTTACTACAAACTAATGAAGGGAATGTTGAGGGAAATAATTAATTTTTGTGTCAGGGAAGTGCTTGTGCATACGTGGACAAACAAGCTCGCCGACTATAACTCCAATATCAACTGCGAAGTACCGCATTTAGGAATGGGTGTTTGTACCGCAGGGATAATGGCCTATAAATTGCAAAACTGCCTCATTAGTAAACTGTGCTTTACAACACTTCTCATTTGCATCTCATTATTTTTAGGGCCTTGCAAATTTGAGTAAAGAGCCTCTATGAATCATGCCTTTTCTATGCTCACTAGCAAGCATCATGAATACCCCCTATTACATTTGTGCAAGTAACTATGAATACAACCCTAAATCTGAATCATGTTTTGCAGTGGAAACTTGTAAGGAAACTTTTTACTTGAAAATTATGACTAGTGAGAGAAATCTTGTTGAAGGTTTTAGGGCTACATTTATTATATAGTTTTAGGATATACATTTAATTTGTTTGCTTCAATGCTCAACATAGCCAGATCATTTTGTTAGTGTAATATTGGCAAACTGGATATTAGCAGAAAGTTTGTATTACATTTTAATTGCAAATCACATAACCAAAAGTCACACACAGAAAGGTACAAAATGGAAAAATGTAACATAACTACTTATCAGGTGAAAAGCATATGCAGTTGATAAATGCAGGATGTCGCCATAACATTTTATAGAGTTTTATGTTGTAAACAGAACAAACATGAGCAATGATTTATTTTACACTTACACTGCAAGCTAACTGTTTAGCTACTTTTCTAATAATTGTTTAAAATTAAGCTGTCCTTCTAAGGTAGTAGAAGTACTGTTCTACTTTTCATTTATAATATTTAGGGGTGCTATGCTAACACGGAACCTTCTCATGGAGTGACACAGCACAGATATAAGATTTCTGTACAGTCATAACCTAAGAACAACTTACAATGCAAAGCTGCACACTAGCCAAATATTAAGAACATATTCACAGCGCATTGGGGTATTTATACATTTTTTAAGAACTTCCAGGCTATAAAATATACTTAAATTGCAAGAGAAAAGGAACAGGCTGGTGAATTTTTCATGAAAAAAGTAGTGCGGGTTTTAGAATTGCTTCATCAAATTTATAAAAATGAGCTTGGTTTGATAAGCTGCTGCACCGTAACTGTGTTTTGTTTGTAGCCAAAAGGAAAAGGAATCGATCAGGCTTCCACTTCAATTCTACTACCATGAAAAAATGCACAAATGGTAAACTAATGCCCACATCCCTTTTTCATATGCATGTAAGAAAACATATTTTGAAAACAATTCATATGAAGAAGAACCATAAAGCCAAACAATTTGTCTATTCATACCACTTCTAGCACTTTGGCCATAACCTTTTAATAAAGTAAAATAATCAATGAGAAGTACAATATATGTAAGAAACCCACTAATATCTAATAAATCAATTTAAAACAATTAATAAAGTTTAGAAATATGAATAATTAATAAAATATATAATCATTTAATCATTGATTTCAATTAAGTTCCTGTTATGTCCAAATGGAAAAACAGTATTTTATTGTAAGATAAAACAAAACTCTTTATGTCGTAATACTTGTTTCATGCTACCATTTATCCTTCAGTATTTACATATCAGTAAACAACCCCTGCTCTCGTCTCTTCTACTGTTTGCAGAAATGAATAAAACATTTGAATACAGACTGCTTTTAACATAACAATACTGATAAATAAATATTTTCAGAACTGCATTTAGTCGGAGTCTCTGAGATACAGTTTAAACAAGAATTGATAGACCAAGCAAATGTTATCTAGATAAATAACATCCAAAAGCATTTAGATCTACTTTTTTATTGCAGTAACTGCATTAGCAAACACATTCTTACTAATTTTATGTGTATTTCAAAAAAGAAATGACGTTTTTGTAAGGTGTACTGCAGATGTTTTTGTACTAGTAGCTCACGACACACTTGTGTAAATGTCAGGTGCTCCAACTTCCACTAGCCCATTGCTATGAAATTGTTTAGCCCTCTTTCCAACCAGTCCTGATAAACTGTAAATCCCTATCAAAGCTCCCACTCTAAATCTCTCACCCAGTCCCTAACCCTAATGAGAATCCTTATTCCCTAAATCTAACTTTAAATATTCCACATCCATTCCATAATCCTAAAGTCCCTGATCTCTTCATAACCTTAAACTTCCCCTCCTGCTCCTCAAACCTGAATTACCTAATCATTCTACAACCCTAAATCTCCTCTCCACAACCAAGAGCTGAAAGACATCTCCCCATCCCTAACACTAAGCTATCTGAATAGCCCTGAAATCTAGAACTCCTCTCTCTCCTACTACCTAAACCTACAACTGCCTTGCCTCTTTCTAAAGTGAAATCCCTTCTCAATCATTTCCTGTTTACTAAGTTCCTCCTCCACATTATGGCTGCCATACCTACCTTGCTTGAACTCGAATAATGTATTTAGGAAAGGTGCAGCTGTATCTTCTCTTAACTCATAAGTTAAGTTCAAACATGAACAGCAGCCAGTGTGGGCTACTAGATGCTTAAGTCTCTCACAATGCGATGGTGGTTTTCAAGTGCCTGGGACTCAGGTGCTTGAGGTACACCCAGTTTTGTATTCTACCAAATGTTGCTTAAAAAAAGTTAATTAAAGCACTATACATCAAATAAACACTCAGTCTGAACTGCAAGAAAATACAAACTGTGCTCTAGGACAAAAAAGTACAAAATTTCAATCACAGGGACTGATTTATTGTATGGAAAAAAGTCAAGGAAATAACCAATTAGCATGACAGAAAAGTGTCCGTCTATGAAGAAATTAAAATAATTAACAAAATTTTATATCCTGCCTGGTTTTCTTCTAGATTTAATGAATGTTTACTGCATTTTGCAGGTGTTTGTTTCAACACCCCACTCCCACAATTTTTCCCAGTGTGGGTCTCTGAATGGCTCTTTTTATTCTTTAAATCTAGTTGTTTATTGGACAATAGGTACTATCTTGTTACTGTATTAAAATCATATTATCTGGCTTCATAGTTTCTATTTAATTAAATTGAATGGATTACTTTGGTGACCCTGGATTTATCACACTAATATATAAGTTACACTTCTAATTATTATACATTTATTATTTGGTTCTAAATGCATTTTTGGACTGACCTATCATGTTTTTATGATTAGTTTGATTTACTTGAATGTTCTCTGAAGTCTAAGACTATTTTCTAACACACCCTTCTCCCAATTTCTTTCTAGTGTAGGAAACCAATTAGATGTTTTATTTTGAAAATGTAGTAGTTCATTTAACGATAGGAAATATCCTGTTAATATTCCATAATCACATTATCTAGCTTTCTAATTTATATTTGACATGAATGAATTCCTAGAGTACTTTGGGATTTAGTACACTAATATTAGCCTTATGATTGGCCTCAACATGTTTTTTCTGACTGATCTGTCATGTTTTTTTATTATTATTATTATTGTGGTGCTGCGGTAGCGTTGTTGCCTCACAGTTAGATGTTGCCCATTCGATTCTCAGTTAGAGAGTCTTCTGTGTCTCGACATGCGTGAATGGACATTCCTTCATTGAAGGTTGTGCGTTAGGCCTGGCAAGCCAGCACGTAAAAATCTACTGCCAATCATTAGCGGACTGGAGTTGCGCTGTGGCGACCCCTAACCGGGAAAAGCCGAAAGACATAAACAAGTTGTCTGTGCAATTATTTTTATGGTCAAGAGTCCCCATAAACTGAGCTTTTCCTGCCTGCATATGCTAACTTGCTAATCATATGATGACTGTTTGACACACACACACACACACACACATATATATATATATATATATATATATATATATATATATATATATATAAATGCTTACTTTTATATTTATCAGAATTACTGATAAAACCTTTATAGGACACTGTCTGTGGCTTGAATAAATCTCCATTTTATAAAGAAACTGTTTGGTTTATAGGTAGGCACTAGGCTATTGGCCCTAGGGCCTATATAAGCCTAGCCAAAAAGGTACCCTGGCTTTCGCTACCCAAGAAAATTATTTTCCTGTGCCCCTGTCAAGCAGACCCACAAAAGTGATCCCTGGGGTGAATTTCCTATTTCCCATCCAATCATCAAGATTTTTCTTGAAGAGTGCTAATGAGGAGCTCTGTTTGACATAGATAGGTAGTCTGTTCCAGAGTATGGGAAGTCTCTGGGACAGGAATCTATCCCTCCAGCATGTTCTGTTTATTGTGGTGACAAGGTTTAGGTCCCTAGAGCATGTAGCTCAGAGGGATTGGGATTTCTTTAAGTGGAGTACGTCCAACAGCTCTAGGTTTGATATAGCTTTGTATGCTAGGCAGAGATCGCCTCTGAGTAGGTGATATGAGATGGAGTAAATTTGGAGTTTTTTGAGACGGTCTGCATAGGGCATCTGTTTGAGGCCAGTAAAAGTCTTTGTGAGGTATTTCTGTGGCCTTTCCAGTTGTTGTAGATGTCTTGTGAGGTACATACCAAAAGGGGTGTTTTACTCTATAATGGGTCTAATGAGTGATGACTAGAGGGGAACAATGATCTCTTTTTTTTTGGATGAGAAACCTTTTGTGATGAGGTGTGCCACGTAGAAGGATATCCTGATGACTGTGGTGATGTGATTATCAAAGGAGAGACTACTGTCCACCTGTGTCCCAAGGTCTCTTATCACACTTTCAGTTTTAAGTAGATGACTGCCTATGTGGTAGTCCATGGGTACAGAGTTTTTACCAAGGGGATGACAATGCACTTTTTGGAATTGAGCTTGAGGCCATGGCTTTGACACCAGGCATCTGTCTCAGTGAGGCCATTTTGTAGGATGTCCACATTGTTAGGAGTTTCAAGTCCTAGTTTGCAGTCATCTGCAAACTTAGCCAAAGACCTTCTGTGTTAGCCTATACTTCAGACAAGTAGATACCAAACAGGAGAGGACCCAGGACTGAACCCTGTGGCACTCCATTTATGACTGGTCTGAAGTTGGATTTGGAGTTTGCTACTTTCACAGTGTGGGTTCTGTCAGTAAGCCAGTTGGCAACCCATATTATGACATAGGGATTTATACATAGTTTAGTGAGTATAATTCCAGAGTGGGGGATGGTGTTGAAAGCCTTGGCAAGATCTAAATAGGCTGTGTGAACCACCTTACCCTCATCTATGGCCTTGGTGACTGCTTCAAAGAAGTCTATCAGGTTTAGGAGACATGATCTGCCTTTTACAAAACCAAATTGTGTGGGGTCCAGAGTTTGGAGATTACCAATGTCTTTGTTTATGAGTTCCATGATGATACATTCCATGGTCTTGCAGACCAGGCTCGTCAGGCTAATGGGGTATTAGTTCCCGGGGTCTGTCGTGGCTCCCCCTTTGTGATGTGGGATAACCGTCACAGTGTGCCATTCAATGGGCACAAAGCCTGAGGTAAGGCTATGATTGAACATGGTACTTAGGTGGGGTGCCAGTTCATTCTGTAGTTCATGTAGAATGAAGCCCGGGATGTTGTCACGTCCCATGGATGCTGTGTTCTTGGCTTTGGAAAGTAAGATTTTTACCTGTGCAGCCATAATTACAGGAACTTTGCATTCTTTTAGTATAGAGATGGGACCTTTAGGGGGTGAGAGGGTGGTAAAGTTAGTACTGAACCTATCTGCCAGGATGTTGGCAATATCAGTTGGTTCTGTATATTTAGTGCCATTGTGCTGTAACTCAGAGCAGATCTCAGTGTTGCCATTGAGATTCTTGACATAGCTATAAAATGCTGTGTGGTTGTCTTTAGAATCAGTGGGAATTTTGTTTTCATAACTAGCTTTGGAGGATTTTATGAGGAATCTCAGTTTTTTACAGAGGCTGACCAGGGAGTTCCTCCAATCATGGAATTTTACTGTTTTTTGCAACAGTTTATTTCTTCTGTTGTAGAGTTTGTTTATGGCAGAAGACCACCAGACTGGCTTCCTTTTTTGGGAGGATAGCATGTTGGTTCTGTTAGGGATAGCACGATCCATGCACCTGTGTAAGTGCTTATAAAGTGTATTTGTGTAGGATTCAGCATTCGTATCTCCTTTGTCCATCTGCATGGGTGTCGTGAAGTTTACCACTTCTGTCTTAAGAAGCGTGAAGTTGGCTTTGGAGAAATTTTTTATGGTTGTTTGCATAATGGGGGGTGGGGGCAGGATGTGGATGTCTAGGGTGATTAGCTTGTGGTCGGATCTGACCAATGCGGAATTGACTTCTGGTGTGGATAATGACCATGTCTAGGATATTGCTGCCCCTGGTGGGGGTGTGGATAAGTTGATCCAAGGCATTGGAATTTATGAATTCCAGAAAACGTTGAGCAAAAGAGTTGGTACATGAGTAGTTTTCCCAGTTAATGGTGGGGTAGTTGAAATCACCCATTATTAGGGTGTTGGGCTGTACCCTAACATTTTCCAGTGTATCAAGAAAAGAGGAGTGGGAATCCTGGGACATGTTGGGGGGTCTGTAGCAAGCTACAATTTGGATTGTGGTCTTGCCCAGAGTTAGTTGCACTTGGATAATCTTGGATGCATTATGCGGAGCAACTAGCTTGGAGGTGTGGACATCCATAATGAATATGGACATGCCTCCGCCTTTAGTGTTCCGGTCCGGGTTAGGTGGCCGAAAGGTGTGGTATGAATTATAGCTTGGTAATACAGGGGTGCTCTCTGGAGCTTTGAACCAGGTCTCTGTCACTACACAGAAGTCAATGTTCTCCATTTTAAGGAGTGCCTCGAGTGAGTGCATTTTGAGGTTTAGACTTCTAGCATTGAGTAGCATTACCCTCAGATTTTGCTTGCTTGTACCTGTTATGGTGGTGAATTTGTCATTTGAACCTTGCCTACAAAAGGCACTATAGGGGTGGCAAGAGCCTTTGCCAGTATCCGGAATTGCAAGGGCTACAGGTGCAGGCCATCTCTGGCAAAGCATCATGGTCTGCCGATCATATCATCTCAGGCAGACAGATACTGGATTCCCTTAAAATGACACCAGAAGCTTAGCCAGTTGTTGAAGTCAATCATTTTGTCCTTGTACTGTGATATCATTCTGGGTGACGCCATGATGCTACTTAGGGCTAGAGTCATACCTGCCTGGACTACATGATCAGAGACCTCCTCCATGTCTCTTTTCATGTAGTCCAGGGAGGTACGTTTCAGGTCATTCACACCAACATAGACAATGACAGAGTCATATTTATACTTGCTGTGGAGTGACCTGAGTGCATGCATTATGTGGCGGATCCTGGCACCTGACAGGCAGCTGATAGTAACTTTCTCCTTGTTTAGCCTGGTGAGTGGAACATCAGTGTGCCTGACTATAGAGTCACCTATGACTAGAGTGATGGGTACTTTATGCCTTAAGGGCTGTAGTTGAGTGGCACACTCAGTTTTTGGGCTATGTGTCATTTGGGTTGTGTTGGGGGGGGGTGGAAGTTGCTTGTATTTCTGCTTTGGAGGTCTTGGTTATTTGGGCAGAGTTTTATTGAGAGCCTCTGCAAATGTAGGTGTGTGTTTTGTGCTTCTATGTGTGTGTTTTGGTGGTGTAGGTTTTGAGGGACTATGTGATGAGTGTGGTGAAGTGCAAGTGTTTACCTTCTCCTCTTGACTGTCTAGTCCAGTCTTCAGTGAAGAGAGCTTTGCTTCCAGTTTGGCTATATTAGTGCATCGCTCACAAGTTGTAGTGTTGGGTGGTAGGAGGAGAGGGTTGTCTGTGTACATGAGGCAATTGCTGCATTGCCCTAAGATGCCCAGATTTATCAGGTAGACAGGAGAAAACACTGGGAACTGACCTTTAGACATGTCTGGATAGGTGCTTATTTATTAATTACTAAAAACTGTTTTCCTCTAGTCAAGTGAGGAAAATTGAGTGCTGTAGTAATTTGTAGGTTATTTAATGCTTACAATGAGTTCTGAACAACAGCTGAGCTCGAAGAAACAGATTTGAGTGCTAAAACTAAAAAGCTGGCTAGTTGTAAGGGAAAATTTGAAGAGCAGACTTTATGGCGCCGGGAATACTTTAACCCTAGTTAAGCGGGGGGGGGGGGGGCTCAGGACCTTACAAACAGTCCTGGATACAGCAAATCTGTATCTGGACTACACTTGTTACAGAAAAACGGGGAAACAAGCTTAGAATTTTTTTTCAGTAAAGTGGAAATGGAGAAAGCTGGAACAGACGTTAATTCAAGGTTAAGGATCTGAGTGGGTTGGCCTTCACACATGTTCTCTCTCTATTAGATTGAATGAACTAATGACACTACACTGGGATGAGTGTCCCACATCAAATATATAGTATTTTGGTGCTGTTTTGTTTTATTTTGGATTTTATATAAAAAAGTTTACTTTTCTAATTGTGTGTTCCTTGATCATTTGTAGTGGATCACTTTCTGCTTGATGGTTTGATTTTTAACATATGGACATCCATCCATATTATCTTGAAAGATTCAGGGAATTGGCATGTTTGTTTGAATCACACACACACACACACACACACACACACACACACACACACACACACACACACACACACACACACACACACACACGTGTGCATGCACATGCTGGCAAGGTTGAACTAAAAATGAATCATTATGAACCAAGGTCACAAAGGAATAGTAGAAGATTCACAGGTCATGGGACAATAAACAGTCATTTATCACTTTAGTAATACATGTACTAGCAACATGTTTTCAATCAAGATGACTGGGTTTCAGGTAATCTATAAACTTATATAACAAATAGAACTAGGAAAAATACAGCAGGAGCAACAGGATGGATATGATCATAAATTACAAAGTCCAAGAGGATATATAAGGAAATTGTCGAGAAAAAAATCAAATGAATAAACTTTACTAAAATGGAATAAGATCAGGACAAGACTGACCTCAGGAAATTGTAAAGAGGAAAAATCAATGTATAAATCTAAATGAATTAGTACAGATAATAATGTTCTTTTTCAACTATACAACCAAATTAGGAGCAACCTTGAAGTATACAAAACTAATCAGAGAAAATTAAAGAAGTGTAACTGAATTTAAAGCCTTTAGCATACTTTAACAGAATGTGACCATATTTTTTCAAGCAATGGGTGCATTGACACCCAGGCAAAAGATATGTTTCAGCAACTTGCATTTGGACCCTTTATTTATTTAGTACATTTTACATTGATGCTTATGAATTCCTGCAGTGTTAAAATATTTTTTTTAATTAAAGAAGGAAGTGATGGGAAGAGAGAGTATCTTGTGTGATCAATTAGAAAATAATCAAGAATCTAAATTATAAGTGTATTTTTGAATGCAATGGTTTAAATAATCTTAAGAAAAAGAGGAACTTTAGTTACGTTAAAAAACAAATAGTGCTTTCTGGTAACATGAAAGTCATGCAAAGAAGCAGAAACTAAGTTGACTACAAATATTCATAAATTCTTGTGGTGATTTCAGCTCAAATACAGTGCCAGTGTCACAACAGGTAGGACACTCATCTTTGCTGCAGAATGCTGTGGGTTTTATTCCCACACCAGGAAGCTGGATTACTGACACTGCCATATAGTAAAATGGAGGTGCTGACTCCTTACTGTACCTTCTTTCAGATGAGATGTTAAATCAAGTCTCCATCTGCTTCAATTTTTGGTAGCTCAGGTGGATGTAAAAGATCCCACTGCACCTATTGAAAAGAGTAGGGGAAGTTTCCCACTACCTTGGCAAAATTTCACCTAGTAGTATAAATACTACCATGGTCTCGCCTAAAAAATGATACATGCCTAGTGGGATTAACCTAGTCAACAAAGGATAAATAAATAAACAAATAAAATAATAAATAAATAGCTTCATAAAAGACTGAAAGTGAAACTTAACATAATAGTACATCTATAAAATGGTACGACAGTAGAGGCAAAAGCTGAAATTATGGGCCAAAAATTAGGCAATGGACAGCTACATGCTACTTTGATAGTATATATTCAGTAATTGTCAGTGTTGCATATAATATAACATACGTATCTTCTTCATAAGTTATATTTAATACAGTTTACACCATTCTAGAAATCCTATAAGATTCTAAAATAAGTCTTAAATGACACAGTAATGGTTGGCTGCTGAAAAAAAAATAAAACAAAGCCATAAAGAATAGAAATATCTGCATTAAAAATGAATTGAGCAAGGAGAGATTTTATATTTCTCAGAAGTCAAATAACAATAGTCACAGGGGGAAATAGCATGTAGAATGTGGTTACTACTTTCAGTAGTAGTTAATACTGAAGTCATAAAGATGTAATATCACAAGTGACATCTAAAATAAAGAAAACATTGAAAATACTATAGCTTTAAGAACTGCATCAACATATTCTAACAAATAAAACTATCATCAAATAATTTTAACACTAAAGGATTAAGCTTTCAAACATAAGAGATATTTCATCAAACATAATTACTCCCACAAGGGGAAATTGAAGATTATAAAGAAAAAGAACAGAAGAAAAAGGGAAAAAAAACTGTAGTGCCATATATAGAGAACACATGGACCAACTACATGTTGATCATGATTTGATGCATAAAAGGTTAATGAGAGGTGAATTCAAACCCAGAGATGAAGTGTTAGCAGTGACAGTTCAACACATCATACTATATATGCTTTAGTTTAGAAAGTTTATAGAAAAAGTGGGAGAGACAGACAATGCAGTTTATATAGTACTAAACTAGAAACAGCTGCACATCTGGTTTCTGTACAATATACTAATGGCTGTGGGTCTGTCTCCTGAAATGTGCAACAATGTGGCAAGACTGTTGAATTGGGGATTGTGCAAACATTATAACATACAGAGAGCAGAAGAGTATTGAAAACATGAACTATAAAGAATTAATGAACTATAAAGAATTAATGAAAAAGAAAACATTACAATCACATGAAATCATCAATTACTAACAGTTAAGAAAAAAAGCAAGAAAACCAGATCCAGTAGTCACAGTACTCTGCCTTACCTGACAGAACCAAAGCAAGATTTTCAAGGAAAAACTAACCTGCCTGGTGGACAACTGCCATTAATAGGCTGTACAACAGAAGAAAGAAATTGCTGTTTAAAAGTAGGAAGGAATGATCTCAAAACTGGAAACACTCCCTCCTCAACTTAAGCAAATAAGACTCCTAGTAAAGTCCTCCAAAGCTAACTATGAATCCAAATTAGCTTCCCTAATTAAGGATAACCACAAGGTGTCCTTTAGTTACATCCGTAACCTCAAAGGTAAGGCCCAGACTTGGGCTGAACTCATAGTTACTGGTACTACATATACAGAAGCTGTGGATATAGTGAACCTGCTGACCGACAGGTTCAGTAAAAATGTCACTCCCCTGTCTCCACCACATATACCCCAAAGCCTCCCTAACACCTGTCCCTCACCTAGTATATCTCTGAGGAGCAGGTCTTAAATACCCTCTCCAAGGCCAAAAATACAGCCTTTATGGGACTAGACAACATCCTAGGTTGCGTTCTACATGGGTTAAAACAGGAATCAGCATCACCATTGGGCATGCTTTTCAATCATAGTCTAAACACTGGTTTCATCCCAGTGGAATGGAAAATAGCTGCCACCATCCCTTTGCACAAATGGGGTCCATCCATGGACCTTGGGAACTATACACCCATTAGCCTGACTGGCCTTATCTGAAAGGCCATGGAATGAATCATCATGGAACTTATTAACAAAGATATAGGAAATCTCCAAATGCTTGACCCCACCCAGTTTAGCTTTGTCAAGGGGAGATCATGCCTGTTAAACTTTGTGGACTTCTTCGAGACAATCACCAAAGCCCTAGATGAGGGCAAATCTTTGCATCTGGCCTGTCCAGACTTAGCCATGGTCTTTGACACAATCCCCCACTCAGGCATCGGTGATAAACTCACCCAGCTGGGTATCAACCCATATATTGTCAGGTGGGTTGCAAACTGTCTGATTGATAGAACTCATACGGTCACAATAGGGGACACCACTTCCTCCAGCAGACCGGTAAACAGTGGTGTTCCACAGGGCTTAGTTCTGGGACCCCTACTGTTCAGAATCTACTTCTCTGAAGTGTAGGCTAAAACTAAAGGACTGTGGCTGACAAAATTTGCTGATGACTGCAAACTGGGAGCAAACATTGAAACCCCTAGCGATGTCAACATCCTTCAAGAAGGTCTTATGGAAATTAATGACTGGTCCCAAAGTCATGGTTTTAAACTTAATGCAAAAAATGCATTATCATCCCCTTTGGCAAGGGTGATGTTCCTGCAAACTACCACATTAATAGCAATACCCAAAGCACACACTCAGTGGTGAGAAATCTGGGTGCACAGGTTGACAGAAACCTTAACTTCAATCACCATGTCCCACAGTGCTAAGAAGGGCATTTTATATTGCTTATCTCATAAGTAAGGCCATTGTCTCCAGAAAAAAAGGAGGTTATAACCTCCCTGTACTCTTCCCTCATTAGGCCAATAATAGAGTATTACGCTCCCTTTGGTATGTTCTTTTCCAAACACCTGCAGCAATTGGAGAGACCACAAAGGTTCCTTGCAAAGAAAATTCAGGGTCTTCGAGATCTGTCTTATGTGGACAGACTGAAATTATTGTCACTTTACTCTGTGCCTTGCATATATAGCAACCTCTGACCCAGCTTTAATGGAAATGCTGCACATTCGCAAGTCAAATGGCACACGGGTCACTCACTCAAAGGACCTTAACCTGGTATGTGACATCAACAGACCTTGCTGCGGAGACAGATTTGTCTCACAGAGTTTGCCCCACCTTTGGAACAAGCTTCCTGTTCATGTTAAACAAAGCCCCATATTGGCCCTACTTAAGTGTAATTTGGATGATTGGATGGGTAACTGGAAATTCACCCCAGGTGTTCCACCTGTGTCCCTCTTGGACAAGGCCAATAGTTGGTGATTTTAGTGTTTACTTCAACAAGACATCCTTGGGAACACACTTAACTTGGCTAGGCTTGTAAGGGCCCTGGGGCTGTTAGCCTAGTAATCTCCTATGATCCTATGACAACAGTCACATTAATCATTGAAATAATTACATGTAATGATTATAGCGTCCTGCATACTAACAGACACAAAGTCATAAACTATATGGATATGCAGGCAGAAACTGGAACAAAATGAGATAAAAACACCCAGATAATTCCAACAATAGTTGGAGCACAGAGCTAATGATAACAATACATGTAACATGAACTGTGGAAGGAGCACTATTGTAAAACATCAAACACTGAAGCAATACTAATGTCATTAACTTTCATCACACTCTGAATCAGGAATGGGGTCCATTCCTGCCATGGTATTAGAGACCCAAAACATTTGAAGAAATTAAAACAAGAGTAAGAGGGTAACCATTTAAAATGCTGGGACTCATAATGCTGAGTCCTGGAATGCAGAAACTGAATGACTGAATTCCAAATCCAAGATTGCTATTTCTTTAAATATTCCCTATGCTTTGAGGTATGGAACATATTTGCATAAGCATATATAACTTCTGGGGGTGTGGAGGATTACCCCCTGAAAAAACAAGTTTAGGAGAGAAAAGTGATGTTCAATATTTGCTCTTCTCATGTAGACTTTTTTGGTCTTTTTTTCCATGTTTCAGGACTCAGCAATGTGAGTCTTGACATTTCAATAGGAGCTGAATAAGAAACCAAAAGAGGTACAGTAAATAACTAAAATATGTATGAAACACTTCTTCTTCTGATAAATCATCAAACATTAAAATGGCAAAAACATAAAAACAATATATAGCATAAATAGCACCTTTCTGAAAACAAATTCTAGAACTTTAAAATAATTTACTGCTGACAAACAGGGCAGTTTTCTAATCTCACAAGTTAAAAATACATAGAGATATTCAGAGTAAAGCAGTGCAGTGCATTATGAAAAATAGTGTTGTCAGAGATGATGCACAGGATGCACAGGGAGGGAGTAAGTCAGAGAAGCACATGGCACTGTAGCAATGATTAGAAAACAGTGCAGCATGCATCGTATCTAAATGACTGTATAACGACGTGTAAATGAGAGATGTAAAGTGAATGAGAGCTACTGTGTATGCAAATGACATCAAATAGGGACATCTGGTTCAAAACTGATAGTAATAACTCAATGCACTGCATTGATCAGCTATTTTGAGCACCATGATTTGCTTATTTTCTACATGAAGATGCTAAGAGTAGTATCTGTACTAGCTGAGTGTTGTTATTGACTGCTCACAGCCCTCCACATCACAGAAAGAGCCATTAGTAACTGACTTACCATCATCTATTTTATGGGGTACATACTTTGTGCTTATGTGTGGACGGAAAGACCACACAAGAGATTATACACCTTTGCTGTCCTCACCTGGATTCAGATGGTATGTGTGGAATGCATATCTCAGTTGTCAGTAAAGTCTGTATAGCAATAATCATCCTCACTGCAGAACCTTTTAGTGTCTGATGGAGACAAAGTAAAGGTTTTGTAGGTGTTTACCTCAAAACGTCTACACTGGCTTCTTGATGGGATGCTGCAGCATCTATGGACAGCAGAGGACAAAAATACTCCTACACAGACATTCTATAATGTAGCCCATTTCTTTGCTATTAAGGCCCTGCCTGCTCCACAAAATATTTGGTATATCAACTGAAAAGGCTTCCATTTCGTCAATTGTCACATGATGTGCAATGCATAGGGCATTATTCACAGTGTGAACATGCACCATCCAGGCATTTCCTGCAGTTCCCAAATCTGGTACATGTGTGACCTGTACCAGTGGATAGTGTGGGGTGATATCCCAGAAGGCCATCTAATCAGTAGGTGCACATAGTCCCATTACATACTGGTACTTATGTAGGCTGCACTGCATTCATAATACTGTTGTCTGTTGCAGCTGATGCAGAATATGCTTTGGCGCAAAGGCTCATTACATGCATATGCTGCCTTCAGACAATGGAGAAGATGGCATACAGCACCACACTGATGTAGACCTGTAACATCATACTTTTGGTGTTGCACTGCAGTATGAACCAAGATATTTGTCCTCTTTGCCAGGCTGTACAACCTGGTTTTAAGTAAACAGCTATAGTACAGTTACATCGCTAGTGTCAGACACACCAAAATCAGCATTGGAAGAAGAGACATGTGAAGAGTCATTAGGAAACAGGCTGGAACTTCATGATAGGTTGAGGGAGGCACAATATGTTGTAGCACTACCAAAGAGGTGATATCTGATTCTCAACTATAGGTCATGAAGCATACAACATGAGAAAAAATGATGCATTCAACAGTACACCCAGTCTATGCAGTACAGTGCACTGTCGCTTTGTGCTGCGTAACAATTATTTAACTCAGAAAAGTCTGAGATTTACGTCATCATCATCATCATCATCATCATCATTTATCTAGGTGTTGCAGGGCAGAGTGGTGAGGAAGAGCATCACTAACATAGGAGGAAGGGTGTCTGGGTTACAAAACTTGGAAGTGGTAACCAGACACAAGATGGAGTGGATGGTGGGAGTAGGGCAGCACACTACCTAGGAACAGGTTTGGGATTCCAGATGGGGAATGCTGACTTGGTGGTCTGGATGGCACTGCAGTAGCAGCATGGATGCCTCAAGTTCATTAGATGGTGTAGCATTTTGGGAGGGTGTACATGCATGTCACCTGCCATGGCCCCACAGAGTGTTCTTGCAGATGGCTGCCCTGAGGTGTCATACACCTGACCCTTCCAGATGGCATGGATGGTATGGAACTCTGTGATATCAACTTTTTGGCCCTGAAAATTGCATGATTGTATCCACATGGAGCCAGAGGAGTGTCAGCTATGAATATTGGGACATCCATGCCTAGGGTTGGAGGCTTTTATACAAGGTATGGTAGGTGACACAGCCCTAGTATAGTATGGAACAGTTGTGGAACAGTTGTAGTGACATACTCAGTGACTATGCACCATACAGATTGCCTCTGTTATGGCCACAGTAGGTAGAGGCCTCATACTTCATACTGGTAGCAACTGATGCCAAGTGATCCTCCAGTGCCCTCTGTAAAGGCATCAACTCCCAGTCCCTAATGCTTTGAAAGTCCTCACATATGTTTCCTGCATGCTACACACCATACTGATTATTTCTGACAGGGCATGAGTGCCAGTCTGGATCACTGACCTGCATATCTACTGATTGATACCCAGGGTAACACTCAGGTCTGGGAATGAGTGAGATTCAGAGATGTTGCTCTTCACCAGTATGCCAATTTCATGTGCTATGTACATGCTCTGCAGTGGAAACACCATCCCTTGCCATTGATGGACTTACCATTACTAAACATAGAGGGTGTAGGAGGGGCAACAATGTCCATCACAGGCATATCTGCAGATATGTGTGGTAGTGTACCCATCACTGTTATTACTACTAACACTGATAGTGCATAGTCTGATTGTGCTAGGGAAAGGTTGTCATTATAGTCAGTTACTGTTAATGCACTGATTTCAAGCATACTGCATCAAGTTGAACTTGACCCCCTACAAGGGTCACCTATGGAAACAGAAATTCAGTTGGTGAAGTATAGGTGACACCCCACCACCTTGTGGCTCACATATTGATACATACCACATTCATATCAAGTCAAAGGACACATGTACCTTGTGGCGTAGGTCATGCCAGCTGCATCCCTGATGTGCCAGGAGAACAGATATATGCCTGCTTACTATTAGTATAGCAGTGGCAGTGGTGAGCCACTGTGCTATGATACTAGTATATAGGAACACCAACTTGGTGTATCCTCAACAAACATGTGGTGTCACCACTAGTCTGGCCCCCATGTGTAGGCATTCTCTAGGAGTAAGTGTGTAGACAAGATGTCCTTTATGAGGGAGCTCTGTACAGGCTGACTCCCCTGGGACCATGCATGCTACTTTCTATGTCCATGGAGGATCAAGTCATTCAATTTTCATAGGCTGCAGTTACACTAAAACCAACTGTAGTATGTACGTTCTTCTAAAAACAAGTCTCATAATCATCTCCCATGCTCACACTTCTATTACCCTTAAAATGGTTCTTCTGAACACAGGGAGCTTACTTAATAAATCTGGGCAACTTCAAGGCTTTCTAGAAAGAAACTCCTCCAACATGATAGCCATCACAGAATTCTGAGTGAAGACAAGTACTGTATCTCCATCATAGCATTTGCCAGTAGTTAAACATATGTTCAACTTTAGACCATGATTAGGAATAGGAGGAGAAGAAGGAAGCATTCCTCTAATATTTAGTGAGAATGTTAAAATTCCCCTTGTAGTACAACACTTCTCCGTAAATGACAGTGACACCCAACTAGCTCATTACGAAGAGCTCCCTCAACAAAAAAAAGAACATTCTCCTCATAGTAGCATGCTTCTGTCCCTCAGCAAAACATGACCATCTCAGATCACTACTTCATGACATCTTCCATCATAACAAACTATCTGTACAATGGGCAATTTAAACATCAGCTTATACATACCTTCAAAATATTGACATATATAATCCTAAAACAAATCAAGGACTACAGCTAGTACACAATCAGACCTACCAAAGCACAGTCTCAGAACAGGTAAACATTTTCTTTTAGACACTATAATTGCAAATCACTCCATCTATGTGTTCTCCATATCTACTGTTCCTCCTCCTTTCAACCACTGTCCCATTTCCATAAAAAACTATAGCAATACTTCACCTATTGGGTCCCAAATGCCAAATAAATATCACAATGTTTAAACAAGAAACTTAACACAGACAATTAGACTACCATTATTAGGAACTCAAACCCTAAATGAGGGACTTATTCACCTTATTACAATTCTATTAACATTGCAAAATGAATTATTCCTCAATTTAACCAGGCTACTGAAAGCAAGACAAAACCAGACTACTGACTGCCCTACATAAAATTAGAGACACTGCTTGGTGGTAGTGAATAATGTTGCCCCACATCTGAGAATAGAAACAATTCATCAATCCAATAAAGACTAGTAACAAAATCATCCTAAGAAATCTAGCTAAGAAACCCAGAAGAAGGTACAAAGTCTTTCACTTCGGGTCAATACAGTCTAACACCCATACAAAACAGAACAGGTTCTAGGAATTAGCAAAGCAAATCTCTATCACAAAAATATCCTCTCAGGGAAAATAAAATTTAGTACTTCATAGGGAGTTTGACTGTCTCTGCTCTCCTACATGGATTTTTTCATCTTCCACAATCCGCTATTCTCCTTTCAATTGCATTCTACTCCATCCTGCAGCCCTATCTGTTACTCTAATGCTTCATCAGTTTAAAAAAAAAAAAACAATCTGGGAACACTACCATGAAAAATTCCATGTAATGTCCTTAAAGACAATGGTGGTCTTCGTCCAATTTATTTATCTCTATAGAGACCACATAATCCAGTCACTTCTCCACAGTTATAGCCCCTACCTTACCAACCCCAGCAAACCTACCAACTGGAAACAGGCAATCATAAAATCCACATCTTAAGTTCTTAAACCCAAACTAACAAGTGACTTCAGACTAATTTCCATACTCCCAATACTAAGGAAAATCCTTGAAAAATTAATACTTTCTCAAGTCAAAAAATACATTCAAAATCATGGTGTGCTCTCCGAAAACCAACATGGCTTCTGGTGTGACTTATATAGTCTCCTGGATGATGTGCTATAAAATAGGAATAAAGGACTCATGACTGGCACTATATTCATCGACCTAACCAAGATCTTTTGCCATTTCTTCCTGTTAATTTTCTTAATTGGTACGGTGCTTAGTAATAATACTTGGAACTGGTTTGAAAGTACTCAAACACCAATTCTGGTCACTCTTTTTATTAATAAACTCCCCTCTGAGTTGCCACAGTTACCCATTATCATTTATACTCATGACATAGCAATCTACAGGGCACATTAATTCCAGTTATTAAAACATTTAGAGCTTGATCTCTTATGCCTTACTGACTGCCTACTGACCAATAGCCTTATCCTCAATGCCAACAAAACCAGTAAAATTTAGAAGGAGTACCTACCACCTGTTCCAACTGCAACACGTATCCTCATCACCTGGAAACAGTGCCATAATTGTGATATTAATGTGCTTGGCTGGAACAAAATCTAAACTTCAAACAGTGCATTAGTATAACTGAATTCAACACACTTTGATTCTAGGCAAACATAATACCACACTTCATCTCCCAAGAAGCCAGAATGCAAACAGACAAAGGAATGCTACTAGCTTAGCCTGAATGTGTTACTAGCCTAGTTAAATGTGGTATCCCCATCCTTGTAGCAGAAACATCTAAGCATCAGTATGGCTACTTCTACACTGTCTCTGATAAGATATGAAAATTTATCACTCTAGGCCACTAATAAGAACACTACTAGGTCATATTTGTTAAAGAAAGATTATTACCTGTGCATTAAAGATCCATGCTTCTTTTATGCTGTTTAACTCACAAAACTTACACTTCTTCCCTATCTGCTCACCTCATTCCTCGCATTTTTAACTACAACCTCTAATCTGTTCCTAACTCATGCCCTGTATTACTCACCCCCAAGTTGCATGCACCTCTGCTTTGATCACAGTTTTTCTGTTCCAGCCCCTGTGAGGTGAGAATGTCTTCCAAAAAACTGAAAGAGACTGACTCCTGCAAAAAAAAATCTGCACACAGCTCAAAATTTTCTATTCAAATAAGTATAGCATACCTGCTTCCCAAATAATTAGATAACTTCATCTCTACTTAAATTCCCTCTGGCAACTTCTCTCGTCTGCTTACCATACATTTATTAGTCGTTGAATAAATTGACTCATCTATATTCTCATATGTTTCCTCCTCTCCCCAACCCTTGGCATGCTTTTCTTTTTTCAAATATGTAAATAAATGTACAAAATAGAAACTCTTGGTATAAACCTACAATCAATCTTTTATTAATGTATGCAATCCATTATTAACCATTTTCTTACTACAAATTTTCTAGCCTTTTTATTTTGGTGCTTACTGTTCACTGTTCCCCTTGTACACACACCCTTTCATACCATTACTCTTTGCCACTTCATCTGTACTGCTTTCTACTCCCACTGTCTCTCCTCATAAGTTGTACTTAATATTTGCTTTGCTTCTCAGCAGTGTCAGCCTATCATATAACAAGTAACTAGTAGTTAGCTAAATAATTTATGTACAGCTTTTATGTGAATTTTAAATTTATAGAGGTACCTTAACATCAACTGTATATCTTCATAGCTGAACAACGTATTTTCAACATTTATGTGTATTCCTTGCTGTTAAACTGACTAGCATTTATTTCATAATTCAAATTCAAGAGTGTCACCCTTAATCCTGATTCTTGTCTATGTTCTTTTTACTTTTCCAAAAAAGAACCTGAAACGGATCAATGGATTTGTATTTTACCTAGTTAATAAATACAAATAAATCGATCAATGAAATGAATGAAGCTCTCCTTAATTAACTAGCAGTTCTTCCATCTTCTCCTACAGATTTTCAAATGTTTTCACTAATATCTCTCTTCATCTTTGAAATATTTTATCCCTAAATGGTTCCCTTTTTTCTTGTTTTTTTCCCATTCTACTAAAAAAATCACAGTTCATTTCCCTAATCTCCATTAATCTTTGAACATATTCTATCCCTAAATATTTTTTTTTCTTCTTGTGTGTATTAGACTTACCTTGACCCCATTATTTTCCCTATATACACCACCACAAACATCTGAGAGTAAAACTATAATCCCGCTTCCTTTCCAAATATTCCAAAATAAGTTTAATATATCTGGCAATTTCCATTCCATATCTTCATCAGAATATGAGGACTGCTTGGGTCACATGGCTGGGGCAACAGGAATAAAGAAACAGAGATCATTCTATAGTAACCAACACATGGTTCAGAAGGAGAGACAGTCACAAGATCACATACATGAGTGGCCAACATGCAACTCAGGCAGATTTCCTCCTAGTAAGGAAAGGACAATGGCGTAGAATCAGCTATTGCAAAGTCATCCCCAGTGAAACAGTCAGTGCACAGCATAAAGTACTGGTTGCTTCAATCAGCTACAGTTGTCAGAAAAGGCTTAAGGTCAACAGAGACTAGGCTGAAGACCTGGAAGTTGACTGGAGAGAAAGTGCAACAGTTCAGGGAATTACTTGGGGCTCTGACACTTCAAGAAGCAGAAGAAAAAGTTGGAGCTGAAGAAGAATGGAAGCTCATTAAAACAGCATGGGTGAGGACTACAGAAGAGATATGTATCTGAGCCAGGTATGGAAATAAGTTACATAAGGAAAGCTAGAGGCGGAATGCAGAAGTCCCGGAAGTAATCAAAAGAAAGAAGAAATGCAGGAAAAAGTTTCAGTTAGAAAAGACGGACCAGGCTAGGAAGGAATACTGGTTGGCTAACAAAGAGGCTAGGAGAGGAGTTGCTGTATTAAAGAATAAGGCATCAAAGGCACTTTTCCAGCTTCTGGAAAGTGACTCAGTAGATGGCACAAAAAAACTATATCACTCTACAAGGCAAAGACATAAAGATAAAAAAGATAGTCAGACATACTTCATAAGGGATGTCAGCAACAACCTGCTCACCAGTCCAGAACATATCAAAGGCAGATGGAAAGAATACTTCCAGGAGCTTCTGAATGAAGAAAACCCCACAGAAGATGTATTGCCCTGTATACCACCTATGATAACAGAACAGAAGGAGCCTACCATAGAAGAAGTAAGAACAGCATTAAGGAAAATGAAGTCAGGGAAAGCAGCAGATATCATAAAGATGTTTTGTTTGATGGGGAAAATGGCTCTTGAGGGTACTTACAGCAGTATGGAGAGAGAAGCATATCCCAGATGACTGGAGAATAAGCATACTAGTGCCAGTGTACAAGAACAAAGGGGACATTCAAAATTGTGGGCAGACGAGAGGCATCAAACTGCTGTCACATTGCATAAAGGTTCTGGAGAGGGTGACTGATAAACAAATATGCAGAGTAGTAGAATGTAAAATGGGAGATGAGCAGTTTGGATTAAGATCATGATGCAGCACAAATGGCCTGATGTTTGCAGTGAAACAGATACTTGAGAAGCTAGAAATGAGAAACACGTCCAACTGGGCATTCCTAGACTTGGAGAAAGCATATGGGAAGGTCCCATGAAAGCTGATTTGGGCAGTCCTGAGATGGTTCAAAGTTCTAGAAACACTGATAAAGTTAGTGCAAACTATGTATAAGGCCACTATTACTCAGGCATGAGTAGTGTTTAGGCTTACAGAGGGGTTGCCAGTGGGAGTGGGTGTGCATCAGGTTTCAGCTCTGAGCCTACTACTCTTCATACTATTGATGGACTACATTTGCAAAAAGGTTGGAGGGGACAGATCAACAAAGTTGCTGTATGCAGACAATGTGACATTACAGGCAGACCCTAGCAAGAACTTCAACAAAGGATAGAGGAATGCAATGCAAAACTCGAAGCACATGGGATGACACTGAGTATGGACAAAATAGTTCCTCAAATCTGATTAAAGGAATTAAACCATCAACTAATAAACAACACACATTGGCATCATGGGTTTATATCCTAACATATCCCTAACCTCTAATACAAACTTCCACCATACCTCTCAACCTCTTAGTGCAAAAAATCTGGACACAGCTTAAAATAAAGGGGAGACTGCCTTTTAACCTTAGAAACTTGCTAGATTAACATGATTTGTGTTAGTATGCATTTCCTGAGAGATAGTAAGTCTGAAACTCAAATTTATGTCATTATTAAGTGACTTCAGTCCATAGTGATTTGCCAGCAAACCACAAGTTGTATGAAGAACAGACCAAAAATATGAGGCAAAAATCTGGACACTCTGTGAAAATCTGCACAGTTGAAAGCTATGACTTCGACTACGTGCCACGCAGAGTAGCAGCCTTGCTATCTTAAGGGTAAACCTAGATAGGATAGGCAGCCCCAAATTCTCCCCAGTAGATCTTGTAATGCCCTCCTTGAGGCTGGAAAAAAAGTTTTGAATATAGGATTTTGGATAGGCTTGTAATGGTCTGCAGACAGATTTTCTAGCACTTTCCTATGAATCTATGAACTACTAAAGGCCTTTTGTACACCCACCTGTACAATACACTCTCTTCCCATTCATTTTTTCCTCCATTCCTTAAACCTCTGCAACATTCTTCAATAATACATTAAATACCTGCCTCTTACAAAACCTACATGCCTTTATCCTACAGCCTTTGGCAACATTTCCTCTAGTCTAGCCTTGTATCAGATATAATGCACTGAAGACGGTATATCCTTGTTAGGTACAATTTATTTACAGTGAAAAGGTCAAAACAAATTTCATTTTCACTTAAAAAAAGCAGACTTTTCCTTAACATATGTCTGGTTACTTACAGTTTAGTTCTATGTTTGTTAGTCTAATTTTAAACTGCCTTAATGAATACAATATCCCATATTGTTCACAGCTTTGCATTTGTATCTTTGGTCAGGTGAACACATCCACAGTCAAGTTCCTGGTACTCCTAGGAGAAGTCCGCAGCTAAGCTGCTGGTATTTCTTACGTAAGTCCACAGTTTTTCCCCCAACTATCCTGATATTTTCCACAGTTACTTATTGTTAGAGTCCACCAAGAGACTCCACTGTTAGCCTCAAAATCCATCTTTCTGAGAGGCAAACATGTTTAATGTAGTGGACTTGCAGATCTTTAAACAGCCTTCACAGGTATCTTTAAACAGCCTTCACAGGTAATTCACATTAAACTGTGTTATCTCAGGCTTCTGCTACAGTAATATAATGTTTATACAAGCCATCAAGTTTATATCAACATACATATAATATATAATCTAAAATATAAACCAATCCTATTAGTCTGATCGGTCTTGATACCCAGGTACAGGGGCTACCTGGTGGAGAGGGGTCAACTCCAGGACTGAACCTACTAGCTTCAGGATAAGGACTTAAAAATGAGTGGCTATACTGTGAAATCAACTCCATAGAGGACTTTCTTTTTATTTTTATAAACTTAACACCCTTCTCCTTTTTTGGAGCTAATATACATGTAGTAATTGTCAGGATGACTACTTACCATGGTTCTGATGCTATACATCGAGACTTTGCCTCTGATGGGATTCCGAAGAACTGTGAGCTTTAACCAGTTCTTCCTTTTACTCTAGATGGAAAACCAGCATTATCCATTCCCTCCCACCACCCCTGGCTGTGTTCCCTAGTGCCCCAGTTAATAATCAATCTGGGTTTTCTCTTTGTATGCTACACAGCTAGCAAATACCCAAAGAAAAGGAAACGTTACACCTTTCTTAGTCAACCAGGACAACAATTTAAACCTTCTTCTGCCATGTTTTTCCAAAAAAAGGTTAACTGAAAGATTTTAATAAACGTTTGTATTCTTTCCTTCATATACTGCCACTGTGGCTAAATAACCAGGTTACTTTCTCAGATACTCCCTCTTATATTTGAGGTGCAAACAACCAGTGCCTAAAAGGAGTGCCATATGCCATTAGTTTGTAAATGTTTTCTCAGAGCATTGCAGCCTTTTTATATCACACATGCATTCATTTATTCTTATATTCAATATTGATTTAGTTTTACCTTACATAATATGCTGTACAAATACAGGGCCATTGCCATATAGATAAGTGCTGGTACAAGCAAGAAAATGTTTGTCATGGAAAGCCTAATTTGAAATTAAATGCATGGATACTTTAGTTTCACTTATTCAGTTCTCTGATTTTCCATTAAATTCAGTTTGTGGTCATAGGGAGTGAATGCCAATATAGGGTTGCCTGCTTTTCAGATTTCCAAAGTGGGATACACAGGGTGTGCCATGCATAATACATTACAGAGGGTGTGTCTAAAACTGTACAGAAATAAATGAAATAAAATGGAGATCTGAAAGCCCAAGTCCATGAGAAGCCCTGGTGTTCTAGATGCTCGGTCACATATTTTACAATTATGACCAATCTTTTGATCCAGTCATAGTCTAAAAAAATATGAGAAAAGAAAGAAATGCATTCTTTTTGTTTTAGCTGTCATGTTAGGAGCTTCTTGTTCAAAAGTGACAATAGTTAATTTATTCATTTTATTTTATTTAGGCTTGCTAACTGCTGTAGTGGACTGGTTCATTGTGGACTTATTTCAGCTACAGTCCAGAAGTTACCACACAATATTAAAAAAGTAATACAACAGCACAGTAAAACCAAGGCAAAATTGGCTATTGACAATACAATAAAGTAAAGAATGTATCTGGACAATAAAACAATTGCATAGTGTTAACAGCAGATACAGACATAACAGCACTTACTATATTCACATATAATTACAGTATTACCAATAATCTAATGCAAAGTACTTGATGGACAGATGAATCATGTATGGGAATAGCAAAATATAAAGAAATAACAGGAGATATAATGTAGTGGGCAGGAACAGCATATCACCCTAAAAAAAGAAAAGTTAGTACAGAACTGTACCATTTGCAGAATGCAAACCATAACGATCCAAATGAATTCATGATAGCATATCCAATACCATGGAGCAGAATGGGTACAGAATTGTTTTAGTCCAAAGAAGTAAAGTCTGTCATATGTCTGAATTATTACTCCCAGAAATAATCCATCTGGCAGAGATAACATGTGCAAATACTTTAGTGCTTGAATTCTACATTCTAAACAGGGAATATTTGTTGTCATATCAGATAATAGTTCTGGAATTTAGAAAATTTCTGCATGAGTGGAAACTAAAACATATAGTGTCTAGTCCAGTGAATGTTATCCACAGTCTAATGGATGTGTGGGGAGAGCAATGAGGGTTGCCATCTTGCAACTTTGGAAAACAGGAATACTCCATTGTAAGGACTGAATCTCTCATAAAGCCGTCATATGGCATAATAATACACCAGACGTTTTGTACATTCAGACAAAGTACAAATTACTTAAACAACAGAGACAGAGTAAAGTTGGCTAGCTCAAACTTACTTTTATTAATAATTTAGTCACAGAACAGTGCACTCTGATCACTGTACACATACTCTGATACCATGCAATACACTATAGGTCACATTTAATGCTAAAGATTATCCATGACAAATTCTACACAGTTTAACAGTTTGTGTCTTATATTGTCTGTATCTATTCAATTGAAATGTTTGTCTGAATTCAATCTTTTCTGCTTACAGAAACAATTTACTGTTTCTGTCTTATTTTTAAAGTGGGGCAGAATCTGAAAATGGTCCAGTGCAATCAATGCCTCACCCTGCTAAACAAACAAACAAACAAACAAACAAACCCTCTACTAACAGTATAATATCCTGTAATCATGTACAGTACTGTGCTTTACAGTGCAATATATTCTAATACAGCTTGGTATACTGTAATCTCTAATTTCAGTGTAGTCTAATTACAACAGCACATTCAAGAGATGCATTTCTTCACTTTAACCTTCAACTGTTAGTCAGGGAGGTAGATGATGCATTTCAAAGGCCTCCCTTGGTAAAATCATTTAATGGAGAGATTCTTATAACTCAAGAAATACCTGTAAACAAAGTAGGCAGGGTTTGTGCATGTTTAAGAAACGTATACGAATTTTCATTTGGGACTAGTGCTAGATCTCTGGGGTTTGCCATCACTTCTATATACGAGTAGTCTGTTTTTTCTTTACAATGTCTTGTGTCAAAACATCTACAAGGTCATTAAAACAAAAGAATCTTTCAAATATAAATGAGAAAGGATTTTCAAATAATTGTCAGGGAACGTACCACTGCTTAAAATATTTTACAGTAATTTCTAGAAAATGATAACATTCCTGAGCAGTTCTTAACAGGTTGAATAATATATATTTAAGAACATTTTGCAGTTTTGCCCTAAAAACCATTTTCAGTAGCCTAACCTCCAGTCTCTGCTTTAGTGAGTGAGGCCATTATGTTATATGTCCACATTGCTGTTCTGTTAATTATATATCATTGGAACTATAGGAAGTGTCTTATAATTGTTTGCCCTCTACAAGGTGAACCCTTGTTTGGAGTGTCATGTCATAAAGCAGATGCATACAACAAGCCACTGAAGTCAGTTGAATATTTTTTGGATTTCTTGATGCTGTGGTAGATCAGGAAAATGGCTGAATGATTTCAGCGCAAATAATTCCACATTATAAGTTTTCTTTGCAGCATTATGTATGATATGACACGGTGTGAAATCAGCTCTGATATTGCCACAGCAGACTCTTCTGGGTCTTTATATAAGTCTAGGAGATCAACTCTGTAAAACATGACAACCACTGCAAAAAGCTTTGTGTTGCCTTTATTCGAAGCATCAGGACACTTGGCAAATGATACACCTGGATTTTGCAGATCTGATAAGAGTCACTGAGATGAGAATGGGACCAGTATATTTTCAATAATTGCTTACACTTGTGTTCTGCCACAAATAATTGTTTGCAGTATTAAAGTCCCACAGTGTAGTTTCTAAGCTTTGGGACACAGGCTACAGAAATGCAGGATGACTTGCACTACATTGTATGGAATACGTTGGCTGCATCCACTGCAGATATACTGAGTTTTAGAACATCTGGATTAGGAACTCAGCCCCACTTGTACATACAATGTGTGTTTTTTGCTTTCTGGATAACAATCATATGCTGTTGTATTTTTGGTATTCATCAAGTTAATTTTCCCCTCCATATGACACTCATGTTGCCATTGTTTGTAAAATGTGTTCAGTGTGCCACCAGATTTGTCAACACACTCAACAGCATTCCATACATTTTAAAATTTGCACGGTCACTTTCTGCCTGAACTTCCTGTCACTGCAGATCATTTAACTCTTTTTGTTTACCACTCTACCTGGGATGCAGAGAATCAAACATGCAGCTTAAGTTTATAGCTTTGTGGAAAAGACAAGAAGTAGCGGCATTTAACATACATAAACAATACTGAAGTATATTAAATGACATTTTAGCATTATTTGGGCCACACATTTTAGAAACACTGAATTTTGAATCTATATATTCAAACCATGCTGCTGACATATGTTGGTATTTTACAAGTACCTTACCTTGACACAATATCATCCCATTAACATATTTATACCTACTACTAGCACACTATCCATTTTGGAATCTTACACTGCTAGCAGTCTGCAAACAAACATCCTTAGATTTATGAGCATTAAAAAATAAATATAAAAAGCATAAGCAAACATATTAAGTCTCCTGAGTAGTTATTATAAAAGTCTTTCAGTACAAATTCTTTATAGTAACACTAACCCAAATGAAGATTTTCACATCAATACTGTTATATTATAATGCACAAATCCATATTTCTGTACCTTTTCAAAGACAATTTTCTATCTTGTAAATTGTTCATATCCTCCAGAAGTTTAATTCAGTCCAACTTAACATTTCACATGAGCATAGCTCTCAACTTCTTTACTCAAGGATCAATGACAGAGCCAAAAATGATGTGAGAACATTGGTCCAAATCAGTGAAAATGTTTAATTATTGCAGTAATCCACTTAAAAAGGTAATAGAACAACATGTTTTATATCAACAAGTATTTTCTGAATAATAAAAAGTACAAATTCTAATGCCTGTCATTATTCACTGGCAGCAGTCTTCAGTGATCATCAGAAAATCAAAAAAATTACAAGGGACATGATAAAGATATAAGTCAAAATTGGGGACAGCTGAGAGGCATGCAAATGACAGCAAATAATTTCTTTATGGGTCTATATGTTTCTTTTTCAATAGCTTTCTGCAGAAACAGTTTGCCTATATAAAAATTTCACTTTATAAATGGTAGTCTCATAAGCTGTATAATTTTTATTGTGTAATTATAATTGATTGTTTTCCTGAGCATCAGCTAAGATTTTCAGTAATATCCTGAAAGCACTTGGTGAGTCACTTTCTTTGAGAGTGTTAAAGGATGTACTTTACACATGTTCACACAAATCAATCACTGCTATCCCAGTACCAAAACAGTATCTTCAGTTCAGTGCATTATAATTGGATGATGACAATACTTCAGCTTTTGCATCATGCCATGATGTCACATAATATGGCCCTCAATAACATGGGCTAATGTAAAGATCAAAACATTACACAATAAGTATAGAAACAACTGGCATGTGCACTGTAGACTGCCTTAGATTCATTTTATTTTTTGCACCTTGGCCATTCATATGATGCCCATCATAAATTGGTAAGCGAGTGTCTCGAGTAATAATCTACTTTTTTGTAGATTTTCTAATGGCTTCTGTGAATAACTGACAAGCCATCTTCTAATTTTAGCAGTCAAATGTCATGATTCAATGACTCAATGAAACAAGTATAAAATTAAGAGCCTAAATAGGTAATTTAAGAGTTTTCTTAAGCACAGTCCCTGCCATGTATTTCTGAGTTACAAACAAAGGTAACTACGACTTAAAGGTCCACAAATCTGTGGAACTTCTAATTTGTAATGGCAAAGAATTATATATCCTACCAAATCTAGAGTGAAAAAATGTAGCTTTTAGTCTAACAGGAGGTAATTTAACCAGAAGACCATTATTTTTGTGGTAGTTTTATAGTCAGCCAATTCAATATCCAACACAGCAACCATTAAGTCATCATTTAAACATTTGTAGACAAGGATTAGATCACCCCTCATAATTATATAGGGCATTGGCTCTAGATGATTGTCACTGTTGAAGTAACACTTTGACGCCATTTGCAAAAAATGGTAAATAGGTGTTGTGGATGGATGGATGGATGGATGGATGGATGGATGGATGGATGGATTCAAGTCTCATACCTTAAGGCATCTGTTTTTGTTCCAGCAATCTGCCTGATATTTTTTTTTTGTATATGCTCAAGTGCTTTGAGTTGTAAAATACAAATGAAGTAGAAGAAGCTACCATATTCAGTTATAGGATATATGCTAGAGGGGTACAGATGAAGCAGAATACATCTATTCCTACCAGTAAAACAATGCAATATGTTCCTAATAAGACCATAATATTTCCTAATTACATTTTAATATACACATTAAACTCCGGGGATGAATTGACCAATATATCCAAATCCCTAACTGAATCAGATGATCTACAAATATAATTATCCAGGGCATAAGGGTATAGAGAATTTCTATCCCAAAAATGCCCATTCGTACATTTGGTGTTGTTAAATTTCATAATATTTATTAACAACCAGTTGATTAAATAATCCAAATATTTTTACAGATAATAATTACCCACAGTGTCAGTAACAACACTACCAATTTTCAAACCATGCAAAAAGAGAAGCCATACCTAGTATCATCCTGCTCTGTAATCAAATCAGAAAAACTAACTTAACCACGGACAAGACATTCCTGCTCAGTGATACAGTAATTCCCATCAGGTTCTGACACTTGACAAGTTCTGCTTGAAATCATATCCCATTATCAATGTGAGTTATCTGAGGGCCTTATAACAATTTGTTTTCTCTTTTCAAAATAGTCACAGTATTGTCATTAAAGTGTCTACTACCTATGCTTTGTAAGAGTGCAGCTTAATTTGTTCACAATAATGCCTAGCACATATGCAATGTCACAGATATAGACTCTTAGATCACTGAAGATTTTTATAAAAAATCAAGTTGTAAAAATAAAACATAGAATAACTGGACAGCAAATGATATTAAAGTATAAACAGCACTGAGAAAGGAAGGTTGTACTATGATTACAGATTGAGGAGATGATATTATATAAGTACATTAAAAAGTAGGAAGAGGGCAAGTAATAACATCTTAGGAATGAAGCAATCACAATGGGGCTTCAGGGATCCTAGATATCAACTAAGCAGAATAAAACATGCAATTAACTGAATTATTTCAGCAAAAAAGCAGTGGAGAAAGCTGGTAGGCAACTTGGTCATGGCAAAATCAGATAAATAACAGAAAAGGATATTATAGCAACGTATAGACATAAACTTATCATCCTATAAACACTGAATAGTTTAATGAAACAAACAGTCTATACTGCTGAAATCACAAAAGAATTTAAGAACAAATACATGAATTAACAAAAGCAACACTAAGAGATGGAACATCTCCTAAAAATAATACTCAGCATTATATGTTACTTGGCTTGCATGCATACATTAGATGGTAAGTAAATACATATACTAACATGCCTCCATTCTCACACTGAATTATGCTTCACTCAGCATTAACTGTCTTACCTTAAATTTGTCAACTTCAGCTTTTGAACAAGTTGCATGATAAGACAGCACCTGCACAAGGAAAATTACAGCATTTCAGAATTAAAGTATTTTCTTTAGCCTTGCAAACAAATTTGCAACAAGAAATGGTTTAGAAATTATACTGGTTGATTATTCAGTGTATAGAGATGTTTACGAATATACAAAATCATTTGTAGCATCAAACTTGGTTTTGAAAAGTACAATATTTTTGCAAAACAAATGTTATCACCATCAATGGTGGTTTGAAAAGCACAGTACACATTTTGCTATCACTATAGCCTGTCAAAAATAGAGTGCTAGAAACTCCAGTTCTGCAGATCATTTTAGTTATCCAATCCAATTGTCTTTACAGATTAAGATCAGGAAGACGTTTTAATTACTCTGTTTTATTTCCACAAATCAAACTGGTTTTACCCTGGAGAAAACTTATTCCTCCTCTGTTTTAGTAAGTGCTACTTTATAACCTGGAAATAAAAAAGCATTGTAATCACGGTAACATCCAGGTTGCCACATATAAGCACAGAGGAGGAACTATATTGATCAATTTTTTGCCATTGTAATCAAATGATCATAGCATATGTTTCACACAATACTGGCTACAGAAAGGACTGCAGTGAATATGCTTCTATAAATCAAATGCTTCCTGCAGGACACAAAGATGCCGGCTTAGCTCAGAGCACTTTATCAGTAATAAATCTAAAGCACTGGAAACATCATTGTTTATTTTGTCACAAACAACTCCACAAAAGAAAGAGTGGAACTGTGTTTATTACTAAGAAGCTAAATGGGGAAAGTGTCAATCATTCACCACCTATCTGAGCAAGTGCCAATCCAGCAAAGACATTTGGATAAGACAACTTTTGCCAGTGATGTTTTCTTTTTTCTCCAGCACTGTATGACTTCATAGTAGGAATATTTAAGTTTGGGTGGTGTGGAGGTGTCTCCTCACATGAAGGGCACAGGGGGGCTTGCCCCCTGCACAAAAAACTTTACTACCAGTTTACCAAAAGTTTTTTCATCCTTTTTTGATTGACAGGCACTCTATTAAAGATTTGTTGATCAACATGAACCTGCTAAATGCCCCCTTCCATTTTATCAGTGTCGTGTCAATAGCATGTGCATCCTGAGTTTGTCTTGTGGCACAAAAGGATTGAAGCATTGTGCACTATTTTCCACAGCAGCAATGCAAGTCAGTGTGTAAACACTAAATACTAGGGGAGAGCAGCAAGGTCTGAAGCTCAAGTGGAAATGAATGCGATAGTCATCCTGAAGATGGTGGGAATGTATGTTGTTCTTCTTGCCTGGTGCTGTCTTGTTGACAGTAGATGGCAGTGTAAGAGCAAGTGAAATGAGATTCACAGTTACCTGGCAGGTATTTATGTGGACACATATTTATGCTGTTGGCTATAAAGGTAGAAAACATGGATATGTTCAAAGTGATCCACTTATCATGTTACTACAAAATCAATGAAGCTTAGATCATGGCACTAGGCATAGAGTTCCCTTCTGCTTTAGTAAAAGCTGAAACTTACTAGAAAATGTAGGGATGTATGCAACTGAAAGGCTAGGAGAAGGGACAGCATATTTACTGTTTTGCAATTTTTTACATTTTAGGGATAAAACACTATATTTCCAAATCAAATAACATTTAATGCCTGAAAAAAAAACAAATGTGGTTAATGTCACTTAAAGTACTTCCTTCAGTGGGTACTTGACAATTAGCTAAATACTACTGTTATACAGTCAGTGTTTTTAATTTAATCTAACAGAATAAATTCAAAACAAAATTATTTTTCAAATTAAGCAATTAAATAAAATGAAATAAGTATATGTGTAGGTGGGTACACGTGCTTAGCACCCTTGCCATAAGGTGCTGTGCAATCACAATCCTTCAAACTATATATCATTCTTCATAGCCAGACAGTATCAAGATATTGAGGATACTTGTTTTTCAATATACCAAGTATTTCCTTATTTCCTTTATATTTGAGGTAGTATAACCTTGTAACAGATGTTATTTAGTTGAGTGGGGTGCCAAGATAAAGATCCATATCTGGGGTACATGGTAGGCATATTTCCTCACAAAATGTGTCTTTTTCTTACTTTTTTCAAACTGTACTTAATTTTCATTACTATAAACAAAGAACAAAACTCATTTACTGAATACATTGTAAGCGCATAACTGTATTGGTCTGCAGCAATTTTTCAGGGATATTCAACATACCCATTATAAGATTTTGCTTCATCAACCAAAGTAAGCAAAATATAGAAGTTCTGGTGGAAAATTATTTTTTCAAGTCAACTGCACAATTATATTTGACCCCAGCTTTTACTGAAATAGTATTATAGTTTACAAGTAAAGGTCTACTAAACTATTTTAGTTACCTTCATTTATGCACTATGAACTATTTCAATGATCATAAAGAATTCCACTTTGAATGCAGAATTCATATTTACTGCATATCATCTGTTTATGAGACAAAAGTATGTAATGAATGTGAAAAACTGGTATGTTCATGAATTAACAGCTTAAAATTAAAGGTAGGGTCATTGTTTTGATAACCAAAAACATTCTGGGGCAAACCTTCAAAATGCTTACTCACCTTAGGACTGAATGTGATGACCTGTACTACAGGCATTGAGGAGAACCATTCTGAATGGTGATTTTTACATCATAGCATGAAATTATATTTCATGAAAGATGTGCACGATGACTAATGCAAGGTTCATGGCATCCCACAGATGGCATACTGACATCCATGTTAGTTTGCCGTTTTCCCAATTGTAGTGCGATCTTGGAGTTGGTATATTTCGTTAGGGGAGTGTGGGTGGCACAGCACCCCACGTTTGGGGGTGTGGTGGGCCAAGTCCCTCACTTTGTTATGTTAATAGTGGTGTGTTTTTGTTTTAAGGGCAAGTGATTTCTTTCCCAGGGAAAGAAATTGCTGATATGAACGTTCGCCTTTTTGTGCTTTCGCTGTGTAATGGTCGATGAAGAGGTATTCGATGAACGCCTCTTCAAGGATTTAATATAGACCCGATTTTTATTGCTGGTGTGTGAAGCCATCTTTCAGGGTAAAACAGCATAGTGACAGAGATACAATTTATAAAGGAAGATCCTGGCAATGCATTCTGAAAACTAGAACTGACAACTCTCTAATCTATAAGCAAACATTTATCAAATGAAATGTACTCTCTTAATGCTAGCCGTAATTAATAATTCTGTGATTTCAGATCACTTATCTAATACCCCATTTTCTGTCCAGAATAAGAATTGCACTGCCACAGTTTAAAATCACCTTTCAGGACTCTAGTTCACAGTGGCTGTGGTTGAGATCCTGTAGAGGGCATGTTCAAAGTGTGAAATGAAAATGTTAAGAACTGCTGACTTGTTTAACACCACATGATATATAAACATATAAGATGATAATGTGAAAAATATGCATACCTTACTTTGTAGTTAGCTTCCAACAACAAAGGCATACTGCTGCTGTGGGAAGAAAAACGATGTTTTGCTAGGAGAGCAGAAGGGAGTGATTCTGCAATGAAAGGTTTGGTACTGGGTAAGCGAGGTGATAATGAGCCATTTTTTTAATTAAATGTAGACAATAGTTTGCTAGGGCTCACACACTTGATATAGCAGGACTGTAAAATCCTGGTTTAACTGAACGTAAGAGGGACAGCTTAAGAAGTTTAGGAAAAAGGTGTTCACACAGTGGTGGGTCATATTGTTTATTTTAGGCTATAATAAGAGAAGAACACAAAGCTCAATTTTTGCTCACATATTTGTGACTTGGGGAATGGGCACCACTGCAAGTGACACTATAAAGAGACTTGAATGGGATTCTGAGCGGAAGTGAAAGAGATGAAAAATTTTGGAAATGACACCTGTGGCTAGCAAAGCACTTAATGTTGTAGGGCTAGGTATTCCAAATGTCTCTACTGAGATCCAAATAACCAAAAAGAAATAGACCATCAATAAAATTCAACCAGACCTTTCTTCTCCTCATTCTCAGAGACTTCATCAGAATTGAGAATCAGAAAATGATAAATCATTAAAGGTCTTGTTGGATTTTATCAGTGTTCTAAGTAATTTTTTTTTAGGTTTTTTTGTTACATTGATTTACCATGCTTTTTGGATTATTAGTCTGTACCGAGATGATTTACAGTTGGTGACCAAATCTCTACCATCCATTCAGACATCCATCCACAATGCCTTTTTCCCATTTTTGCACATGGGTTGGGGTGTCACTTCAACAGTGACAATCATCTAGAGCCAAGGGTTACACCGGCTGGTGGCTAGCCCTGCCCTGGTACTTCTTCACACCACTCATTCACATGCACACTCACACCTATGGCCAGTTTAGAGTGTCCAGTCCACCTACTGCATGTCTTTGGAATGTGGGAGTAAACCCAAGGGAACACAGGGAGGACATGCAGACTCCACACAGAAGGCACCCCAGCCGAGATTGAACTGGGGAATCTATTGCTGTGAGGCAACAACACTATCAGCCATGCCACAGTGCCACTCTTACTGTATAATGAGCTGGGTTAGAGTATGCAGTGAAGTTCATAGATGCTGAGTTTTTTAAATGGTACTGAATGAATGATATATAATGACCTCATTTAACTACAGAGAGCCTAGATTTGGGGATAAGGAGTGAGGAACCTCACTGTTCTGACATTTTCATTTTAACAGACTCTACTAGCCATTAATAGTGGTGCTGAATATAAATGTGATGTAATACAATCACAAAGCATAAAAAGGAGAACCGACTGCAGCTACATATAATGTAGTAATAAGCTGGCTAATGGGACTTTTAGACAGCCACTGAATGGCCTTTAAATATTTTTATTTAACATTTATTAACCGGGAAAGTCCAACTTGGAACAAAGCCAATTTTCAGTGGAGGCCCGGGGAGAAACACTCCAGATGCATGTCTCTGTAATATGGGAGGAAACCCACACAAACGCAGGAAGGACATGCAGAGTCCACACAGCAGGCACCCCAGCCAAGAATCAAACCAGAGAACCTTTTGATGGGAGGCAACAATGCTACCGCTACACCACTGCACTGTCCAAATAAATATAAATTAGTACAACTGAGTTCTTTGATCAAAGGAGCAATCTGCAGTTCCTATTCTGTCTTGATCTTCAGAATAGCAACTGAGTGCCATTTCCAGCAAGCTTCAAGTTCATACCTTGTAAATCAGTGGTTCTGATACAGATGCCTTGTTTACTGTCACAAACCCAATCACCATTTATAAACTTTTTTTCTGAGTAGTGAGGACATACGGTCCTATAGGGTAAAATGAATTCTTTAGCATCAGGAAGAAAGACTCAGTGAACCATATCAAGGTCTTTGACTTTGTGATAGCTAAATTGTTTGGTGGTAATTGTTACATATTAAGTAACTCTGCTGCAACATGACACATCTGATTTACATATTCAGTGAATCTGTTGAGTCATGCTGCAGCAGTGTTTTACTACACATACTCCCAACTTGTTTTGAAAATTACCATGTATCTAGAACTGCACAGTGGAACTTTCAGAATGTGTGTATTTTACATGTTGTCTATGTCCTGGTGCCTGGTTACTTGGAAAGCTTTGCTGTATAATCTCTAGTGTTTATTCTGCTAAGGGGGAACTAGTAACCCTTTGCTTACTTTCTCTTTCAATTTTAAAACTGGGAAGGGTGTCCAGGGGGAATGCCATTCTACCTGACTAATGATATATATACTATGCTACACCATGCAGTTTTTGTGACACAAAAACACCGAAGTTGTCATGACTTTTTGCACTGATTACAGAAGACCATCATGCATCAGTGAACAACACAAGTAAAAGTACCAAAAATACTCAACGGGGAATGATGTCTGAGGGTCACCATGTCCAATGATGTAGCCAAATGAGGCCAAAAACACTTTGCATTAGCAGCCAAACAAAGACTCATAGAAAAGAAAATTTAGCCAATGAAGTCTAACACACACTATATGTGGGACAGCACAGCAACCACTTGGTTTGGCAAAGAAAAGGGTGGGGAACATACCTCTCAACCTCTTAGAGCAAAAAATCTGGACAAAGCCTAAAATGATGTGGGACAAATAGGGACAGATTTTAAATATTGCTCTTACAAACTTAGAAACTTGATAGAACAATAGGTTTTGCATTAGCATGAATTTTCTGAAGGATGTGGAGTCTTAAACTCAAACGTTTGTCATTATTTAATGATTTCAATCCTCAGCTATTTGCCAGAAAAGTACAGATTTTAGGAGGAACACACCAAAAATACAAGGCAAAAATCTGTGCAGTTGAGTGGAATGGTGGGGAAACTTCACTTTCATTTAATATTTGTGAGACGCATATCCCAATGCATTGATGTCACTGGAGAACTCATGCATATTTCTTAAGCTTCACTATGGAAAGCCAAGATAGGTATAGTAAAACAATTAAAAAATTGCTTGGGTATTTAATGTATGGTATGGATGATTTTCACTTACTCTGATGAAGCCATTTGCAATGGTGAAAGCACTTAGCAAGTGAATTTGGATGTATTTGGATTAAAACATCTGCCTTGTGCTTTGGACTTGGTTCTTCTTTTGCTTTTTTACTAGATCTGTACCCTGTGAGTATTCAGTTTGTGGTATTTGTCTTTATTTGTGGAATCCAGCTTCAGCACGATTGGCAGTTCATTTTGGACTAGTTCACTATTTTATTTTTTTTTTATACTTATGGAAGCAGCTGTTGTTGAGTTAACAGCCGCAGTCAGGAGACTGACGTACGTCACTCCTGACTGATCGAGAGGTTCCACGCACTATTCCAGTGACGCTTACGGACTCGCAGGTTGAGTTGTTTACCTTGCACTCACCACTCCTAATGGAGGCAATAATGCAGTGGTTGCTGAAAATGGTAATTCCATCATTGCGAGAGGTAAAAACCCAAGAACCAGCAACAGTAGAGAGCTGGACGAGCGAGGTGAAGACCGATCATCTGGCAATAACCGGGACATAGACGTGAGAGGCAAAAAACGGCACTGTAATGGTAACAACAATGTTGGCGAGGATTTTAAATGGTGGTTTCAAGGCCCCAATTTTGATTTTACTGCTTGGAAGGAAGGTAAAGCTTTGGAACTTACTGTCAAACAACAACCAGAAGCATTTGGGACTAAATGTAGAAAATATAGGGCGTTACAGTTGGACAATGCATTTTCGGTTAAATCTATCACTTTACAACAGGTCCCCAAGGGACTAAGGATCTGGAAACTTCCCAATGGAATAGAACAAGGGACACAAGCCTATAAAGAACTGATAGAGCTGTTTAATAAGACAGGTCTACAAATGTTGGACATCATTGTTAAAAACAATGAAAGTAAGATAGGTATCCTTGAGAAGGAAATTGTTAAACTGAATGAAAGCATTGTGGGGGACTGGTTTCTTCAAAATGCGCAAGGTTACCTGGATGTTTTAAGTAACATTGATAAATATGTTGAAAAAAGTATACAAACGAAAATTAAGAAGTTAGCTAGGGATACAGAGGACTATAAAAACAGCTGGGCCTATGGGTTTGTTAAATATAGTCATGAAAAGTATGTTGAGGGTGCCACAACTGTAAATGATGATTTTGTTAACGGTGATGGTGAGCCGAATAATGGTATGTCTATATCTGGTGCTTTTCTAGACGAATATCTGCCGTTAAGGAGATCAGCTCGGATACAGAACAAAAGGGAGGTGAATTTAACCAACCAGCACCATGTTCCGGATACAAAATATCAGCGACAGAGACGGGTAAACAACTGTTGGAACAAACAATGGCACAATTACAACAACAGAAGGAGATATAAAATGACTTTGATATTGATTTTGACTGTGATGCATGTGAAATTTCATCTTGTTTCCCAACTACTATGTGTGATGAAGAAGTATGTTTAAACAACGAGAACTTGTTGTCACAGTGTAAAATCTTCACCAAATCCAATTTTAGTGTTTACAATTACAGTGGCTTTGACATTAAAGAATCTCATCATGATGTTTTGTTAAAAGGTTTTTCATTTATACCTAGCTTTAGAACAAATATGGTGGATGTACTCACTAGTGTCAAAGTGTTTGCTAGGCAGCTAAATCTGGCCCTTTACTTTAAGGACAACCATAATGTTGTTGGTGATCAAAATAATGAGGGGTGTTTAAAAAGGAAGAGTGTATTTATACCACCGTGTAACAAGGATGTGTTTACTTTTGAAAAACTATGTGCTATGGGAATTAAGAACATGATTAACACCAAATGGGGGGCAAACTGTGTTTCAAATTTGTCTCCACAGGAAAAAGATGCTTTGTTTGAGTTAGCCAAGAATAAAGATTTGAGAATTATGAAACCCAACAAGGGTGGTGGTGTGGTGATTATGTCCAGATTTGATTATATAGCCAAGATGCAGGAAATATTGGATGACCACACAACCTACCAAAACATATCTATCAACGAATTGCATATAGCATATCGTAAAATTGATCTGTTTTTTACTTGACTGACTGAAACAGAATTCAACTTTCTAAATGTGGAACACCCAGTCACACTGGTTATTTTTGGTATCCCCAAAATACATAAAGGCATCAGAGATCCTCCTTTTAGAGCTATAGTCTCTTCTCGGGGTTCCAAGACTGAACCCTTGGCTGCTTTTGTGGATGAAGGGATTCAGAAGGTTGTGGCTGGGGTTCCACATATTTTGAAAGATTCTTGGCATTGCCTTCACAGACTTGGTAGGATATCTGATGATGGTACTGAATGGTCTTTTTTAACCATATATGTCATTAACCTATTCACAGTAATCCCACAAGATGTAGGGGTTGAATATTTCACCCAGAGTTTGGTTAAAAGTGGTAAACGTAATGCTGCCAAAATAAATATGATGACATCGAGTATGGAAATGGTGTTAAAGAGCAACTTTGTGACATTTGAAGGTGAGATGTTTCAACAAATTTCAGGTGTGGCAATGGGGGCAAAATGTGCCCCTGGATTTGCCAACCTGGTTCTTCTGCATTGGGAGGAAAATGATGTATTTGGTTCACCATACAATGACAAGATTGCTCTTTATAACAGATTCCTAGACAATATATTAATACTTTGGAAGGGCAGTGAGGATGATGCTATGTCCTTTGTTGAATATCTAAATAGTACTACTACTTTTTTTAGATTTACCAGCAAGTGGAATGAAAATGAAATAGAGTTTTTGGACATCAAATTGACCAAATCAGGAAATATTCTACATAGCAACATTTTCTGGAAGAAGTCTCATAGTAATTCCTTGTTACATTATAATAGCTGCCACCCTCCTCATCAAAAAAGAGGAATAGTGAAGGGCCAGATGGTAAGACTTTCCAGACTGGTGAGTGATGATGATGACACTTGTATTAAGGAAGTGTATACTCTTATTGGTTTCTTTTTGGATAGGGGATATCCACTAAAGATGTTGTTAAAAATTAGAAATGAGGGTTTGGAGAAAAGGAGGAGTATATATCAACCTATTTTAAGGGGTAACAACACAGACATGGTGCAGAAGAACAATATCCTTGAAGGCAAGGCATTCATTTTGAAATACAACAGTCAAATGAGTGGAGTTGTTGAAGTAGTGAATAAAACATGGGACACAGTATTTAATGAAACTATGAGGAAAGATTTAGGAAATTTCCCCAAAATAATATATTCTAGGGGAAAGAACATTAAAGAAATATTGGAGGGAAACAGATTTACTTATAAGTGTTCCAGGATGTATAAGTGTGGAACCTGTAAATTTTGCACGTTCATTAATGAAGGACCATATGTAGTGGTGTCCAATTACATTAAGACCATAGGATGCCCTGGTAGGTGTAGTTGCAGCACACAGAAGTTGGTATATATTGCCACCTGTGTTAGTTGCAATGCATTCTATGTGGCAAAACTGTCCGTAGGTTAAAAGACAGGATTGCAGAACATCAGAGGGCTATAAAAAATAAGGACACACACAATGCATTATATATGCATAGTACACACTGTGTTGATTTTAAGAAATTTATTTTCTTTGTGATTGATAGAGTGACATGTTTTGAAAGAGGTGGCGATGAAGGGTTGAAGGTAGAATTATTGGAATATAAATGGCAAATAATCCTGGATGCAACAACCCCACCAGGTTTGAATGAATACATTTCTCTAAAACCTGTTTTAAAAGATAGGGCTAATAGAATTTAGCATAAACAGGTGATTATAAGGTATTTTTATACCCCTATATGCTTTATTCAATTTTCCACTAACAACAATAATATTCAATATTTTTTAATTTTTTGTATTTATAATCATTATCTTTTACGTGAGTTTTGTTTGATTGAGAGATGTAAGTTTATATACTGTAGACAAGATGTTTTACATATTAGTTTTAACAGCAAGTTTGGGTATTATTATTCTTTACTGTGCGTGGACACATTCAGTGTTTAAATTTGTGTAATAATTATCTAATTGTCTAATTATATTTTATTGGATGTTTGAGTAATTGCATGGGTATTTAATGCATGGTATGGATGATTTTCACTTACTCTGATGAAGCCATTTGTAATGGTGAAAGCGCTTAGCAAGTGAATTTGGATGTATTTGGATTAAAACTTCTGCCTTGTGCTTTGGACGTGGTTCTTCTTTTGTTTTTTTACTAGTTCAGTACCTTGTGGGTATTCAGTTTGTGGTATAGTAAAACGATGCCCAGTTGTCATTATTGGTTCATAGGTTAATTCTAGGCTAATGATCATACTGAACTTTATAAGCCTAGCCATGCATCCCAACCCAAATTGCACCCCGTGGGGATTTACGATGGGATTTATTAGGAGGGGGTATGTTAGTTAGGAAGTTTCTAAAGGTTATGTGAGAGGTATGTTATTCTGGGCATAATTACTGCCTACCTCTGTCTAACAGAGACATGGGGATTAGACCCATGAGGAAATTCTGATTTCCCATTCATTGGTCAGGGTTAAGGTTAAATAGGGATAGGAATGTACTCTTCTTCACATGAATGGAAATTATATCCTCTAATCTAGTGGTTTTGTTTCGAGATGTACAAAAGATCCATTAGTGCTGTATCTGAGGATGTCTTGAATGCAAGGCACAGACTGCCTCACAGCAATCTGTAGGAGACCAAATATAGAGATAGCGCCTTAATGCGATCCATGCGGGACAAAGGGTTTATACCCTGGATTCTTTGGTGAGAAACCTTTGTGGGTGTTCCAGCTGTAGCATATGTCTGGACAGGTACATGCCAAAGGGGCATTATGTTCAATAATGGGTGAGATAACGTCTAAATAAAGTGACAGTATGACTTCCTTGCACTGGATGCCATGTCCTTACTTATAAATTGGGTGATATAGAATGATTTTCTTACTACTTTGGCTACATGCTGGTCAAAGGCCAGATTACTGTGTACATCTGTTCCCAGATCCTTTGACTATAGTCAACTCTTACGGGTGTTTATTGATGGAGTGATTAGCCTGGGTAGTCATTTTTTCCAAAAGGGCAATTTCTTGGCATTCAGATTTAATCTGTGACTTTGACACCAGTCATTTGTCTGTGTGAGACCCTCTTACAACATGTTTGTATCATGGGGGAATCTATGATAGTTTCCAGTTTGCAGTCATCTGTGAATTTACATCTGTACAGTGTACTGCTAATCACTGTACAGTACACTGTTAATCACTGCTGTGCAGTGAGCAGCTTCACACAAACATGCCAAATTTACAGCAGCAGAAATAAAACTGAAATCTATCTCCTGAGCCCTCTGGCCAGTAAATGACTACACTTTGAGCCCTTCTGGAATGCTTCCCAACTTAGACCAGGAAAACACCTTTGGCTACAAGATAGATGATTCTCATCCTCTTAACACATCAAAAAGCATCCTTAACTGCAATGCAATAAGAAAACAACTTATTCCCAAACTAAATTGACCCTCTGCAAGACAATTACAGTGCATTTAGCTCTAGAAAAAAAAAACAGTCAATGAGAACAGATGACTTTTTCAACAAAAATGACTTATTTGAGAATACTAAAAAACAGTAGTGATGACTTGAATAGTGAATGTAAGGTGCAATAATTGAAGTACAAGAACTTATCTTTGTCTGGATTTCAGTGGATGCAGTGTAAACACTTCTTGATCACAAGTGAGGACACCAAACTTTGCTGAGCTCTGTGGTAATAAGCCATTGTGATATCAATAATTTATGATGCTGGTGGTTGGGAGGTGGACGTGGTGACCGGAAAATGACTGGAAAAATGTCACTGCATTCCATTAAGATAGAAGCACACTTTATATTTACAAACCACAACCAATCACTCATTCTGTCACAGAGGACTGCAGTAAATATGTTGCCTTGCTTGATGTGTACTATCCCAGTCAGCAATAAAGAAATTATGGGCAATATCACATTCCAAGTTCTACCCAAGTTAATCTTGAATGCTCATCAATGAACATTTAGCTAGTGAATGAAATGGGATGCAATAAACATCTGTCAGCAGAGTAAGTCCTGAAATGAATCTGCAACTAGCAAAATGCAGGTTCAGGAAAAGATATGAGATACGACTGCTCAAAACGTGCCCTAAGTAGGTAAAACAAAGAACTGATTCCTTATTTTTCTATTTCCTTGCACTATGAGCAAGTGGTAAGAGTTGCCCACAAAGAAAGGATGGTATTTATTGCAGGAGAAATGCTGGGAATACAACAGAGAACACAGTAAGCCACTACTTTTAGTGCAAGAGGGAATAATGTCACATAGAAGTAGAAACTATGTTCCTTAATATAACTGGCTTACAGAATAAGTGGCTAATACATGTCATTAGTGTATACCGAAGTAACAACATTTTCAGAATAATGAATATTTTTTGTTGGACCAAACAAACATTCATACTACATCATGTTTAACAAGTGTCACTATAATGAAATGTAAATTTCAGTATAACAAACAAATGGCCACCAAAGATAAGTAATGCAATGCAAAAAATACTTAATGTGATGCCTACACTTTCGTTACAACTCAGGAACCCTGCAACAGGCTGTCTCTTTCTTGTTAGAACAAAAGAAAGAGAGGAGTCTGTTGTGTAATTTCTGGTCTTAGGCAGTCTCAGTGAGGCTCGGCGAGAGCGTAGAAGTGACATCATACAGTACAGCTGAATTCTGAGTCAGTGCTCCTGCGAATGCCAGTGTGGGTAGTTGTGTTGGCCCGCGGTAGTAAAATACTGTCTGAGTTTTATTGCTCATTTCAAAGTTTTTTTTGAAAAAAAAAGTGAGAAATGGCATCAGTTTACACTAAAAGAAATTGAACAATCCGGGAAAAAGTTGATTCTGGAATGAAGAAAAATGACATGGCGAAAGCATTCAGAATCATGCTTTCAATGCTGTCAACAATTTTGAAGGAATGAAAAAAAATAGAAGACAGAGTTAAAGAGCGGGTGTTGGGATCTCACTGAAAAAAATTAGAAGTGTGTTACATGATGACATCAACAAAACTACATTTTCATGGCTGCAAGATGTGAGAGCACGGAATATTTCAATTAGTGGACCAGTAATATGGGAAAAGGCTTTCAGATTTGTGAAACTGTTGAAAATTGCTACATTTCAAGCACATGTCGGATGGCTTAACAGGTTTAAGGATTGGTACAAATAACTTCCAGTGAAATTTGTGGAGGAGAAAACAGTACACCACAGGAACGAGTTATGGAATGGCATGCTGGTGAAATAAAGAAAATAGTGGAGGAATACAGTAGTAACGACATTTTCAATGCAGACGAAACGGGGTAATTTTATCAATTACTTCCACATTGTACCCTAAGTGTTAAAGGAGATCCATGCAAAGCAGGGAAGAAATCAAAACTTCATTTAAGCATCCTGTTTTGCTGCAACTCATCTGGTACAGAAAAGATGAAACCATTAATTATCGGAAGATATGCGAATCCATGATGTTTTAAAAATGTATGCTCACTTCCCTGTAATTATCGAACAAACCAACAAGCTTGGATGACACAAGGAATATTTAATGAATGAATGAAGAATTTGGATGCACAAATGAGAAGACAAAGAAGAAAAATTCTCATTTTGATTTATAATTGGTTGGCACATAAATTAACATGCAAATTAGAACATGTTACAGTTGAATTTTTACCACCAAACTGTACAGCAGTCCTACAACCTTTGGATCTCGGTATTATTCATGCTGTAAAAATGCACTGCAGGAGTCAACTTATTAAAAAAAATATTATTGAACCTAGTTTCAGAAGACAACAAAAAGTTGATTTTAAAGAAGCATGTGATATGGTTTGTGCAGCTTGGTGGCCAGTGCAAGTATCAACAATTGTTACAAGTAGGAAGAAGGCCTCGATTTTTGAAATCAACGATGAAATCCAAATGACTGGAACAGATCCAGGTGGAGAGGAAGAAGTGGAAAATGCGGCGAGAGAAATGTGAAGCTCTGCGGTCGCTGATGGTGTAAATTATGAGGAGTACATCGACTCAGATAATTTAATGATCACGATCGAGCTAACTGATAAGGATATTATTGAAAATTTACAGTCATCTGCATCGAATGTCTTACCTCTGGAAAGCGAGGAAGGCGATGATGAAAATAATATGCTATGTATTATGAAGGTTTCCTTTTCTGAAGAAATGGATGGACTAAAAAAAATTCAGGATTATTTATCATCCAGCACTGATGTCTAGGAAAGTGTTTTTTAAAAAAATATACGATGTAGAAAATGTGATCATGAATACTGCTAAAAAAATTCTGTGCAGTCAAAAATAGTTTTCTGCATTCATATTTCTATTAAAAAAGTTACATCTAACATCTCATTTTCAAATAAAATACTTTTTTGCAGTTTAAGAAGAGCTGCCTTTTATGTATTTTCCCCATACAGAGAACTATATGCTTACTGGTGAAATGGAGCACAGATATGTTTACTTTAGCAGTTTTACAAGAAGACTGTTATGCTCAAATGCATTGAAGGGATAGAGGGCTTATTAGTTAAATCTGTCTTATATGTTTCCAGACTGATGCCCCATACATACCTCAACCTCTTAGCAAGGTAAAATTCTGGACAAGCTAAACAGAATAGGGGCACTAAAGGCCAAAAATCAAAGAAAGATTTTAAATATTGCTCTTACAAATTTAATAATAGTAGTAACATGAATTGTATCAGCATGCATTTAACAAAGACTTTAAAGTCTGAAACTCAAATGTCTGTCATTATTCAGTGACTTCAGTCCTCAATGATTTGCCAGAAAAACACAAGTTTTATGAAGGACAGGTCAAAAATCCATCCATCCATCCACAACCCCTTTTTCCCATTTTGACACATGGGGTCGGGAGTCACCTCACCAGTGAGAGTCATCTACAACCAAGGTTTATACCGCTGGGTGGCCAGGCCAAAAATATGAGATAAAAATGTGAACATTCTCTGAAATGGACAGCTGAGAGGTATGTGATTAGATATGTGAGATGCATGTGACTTTGGTTGGGGAGTGGGTTATGAAAAGACTACCTTAATTACCAAGTCACTTGAAAAGGGTAGCTTTAACATCCGGGGGGTGGTTCACTTTTTTGTAGATAGAAGGCGGGGCATGGGTTTGAGGTTCCCTATTACATCAGCGAACACTTAAAATAGCGAATGCTGTTTTATCCACCGTTTGAAATCGAAACAGTGAAATCCCAAAAACACGGAACAGCGATTTTTTTCCCAGAGAAAAAAAATCACTGGGCCATTTTCGGGACTTTGCCATTTCCTCCACTGTGGTGCGATTTCGGAGTTGGTATAGTTAAATAGGGGGATGTAGGGGACACAGCCCTCCACATCAAGGAGTGTGGGTGGCAAAGCCCCCCACTTTATTTTTATTTATTTATTTTTTTTACAGAGCAGCGATTTTTTTTCCCTGGGAAAAAAAATGCTGTTCTGTGTGTTCGGCATTTTGCCGTTCAGATTTTTAAGGGTCGATTATACAGCATTCGCTATTTTAAACGTTTACTGTTATAATATAGGCCTGGGTTTGAGGTACCAATGCATAGCAGGTATTAAAGATAGTAACTGTGTTTTGTACAGAAGAGAGGTAAAAGGAGACTTATCATCTTGAAATCCCCATTCTGCAGTTTAACTAGTTACCTGTTTTAATTTGTGAACCTTGTAAAGCAAAAGAGAAGGTGTAAACAGTAAACAGTAAAGGTGCTTATGCAAACCTTAATATTCCTGTATTAGAAGCAGAAATTATATAATTTTATTAAAAAAATGCATATGTATGGAATCAAGGGCCATGTAATAAAAGAAGACACTGAATGCAGGATAGATCAGATGCTCTGTAGGGAACTACTTTAATAAAGGAAAGATTAATAGATAATGCACTAGGGCGAAATAATGGAAGAACTGAAGTATACATGAGGTTAACAAAAACAAATGGCTGCAAGAAGCTGGGAAATGTAGAATGAAAGGCTGAACATTGTCTACAGTGAATTTAGGAAAATGACAGACAGACAATGCTGGCTCAGTAGTTTTTTTTTTTCTTTTTATCTGTTGTCACATTGCAGATTTCTAAGTTAAATGCATAATTTATATTGAAGCAGACTGGCATGCCACATTACCAAATCAACATCAACTAGAGAGAGCTGAAGACAAAAATATTTTGTACCAGACCCGCAACTAAGCATTGGTAATGAAGCTCATACATCTAGGTAACGGATTGTTAAGCATTACAGCACGCCCAGGGGGTTGATTTAATTTAAAGATCAATGGTAAATGTCAAAATGATGTTCTTAAGCCTTTTACTGTTATTACAGACTGTGTTTTAAATTCCCAGCACAGAACTAGCCACAATCATCACTTCATCACTATTATTTTTTCTGTCATTTAAAATATTCATGCCCCTGCTTTGTATTAATACCTGACTAAACAATTATATGTCATTCTTCAGTGAAACTGCCTTCTTTCAGTTACTTTACTGCATCATTTAATAAATGGCATTTCCTGCTGAGGATGGATGTTAAAGAAACCACAGCAAGCTCTGCTATATACTGAACTACATACGGCAGCAGTATAGTCATATGCGTAACTATGCATACCCTGACAAGGTCCAGCCTGAGCTCATGTACGTAAACTTGCCTCTTCTTGTACAATCTATCATTCCTGTTCAACAGCAGAATTGCAAAGACTAGTAAGTTGCGAAATTGGTTATTCCACATATGGCGGGGTAGGGAATGTCCGCACAGCTGTCCTACATATAACATTATGTAGAATTAGGCATGCTTTGTAACAAGACATATTTTAACCTTCAGTGTTTCAATAAGGATGGCATAAGGATGCAGTAAGTTAATGCTTTGTTGAACAGTTTGCTTCTTAGCTGGACTGCTTTCTGTGTGGAGTCAGCATGTCCCCTTCTGTCTTTGTGGGTTTTAAACTGGTGTTCCAGTTGGCATGAATATCAGAAAGACAGGCCACAATTTTATTGGAGATCCTCCAATTGTCCATAGGTAAGCTTGTGCAGAATGAATGAGTGTCTGTGTGTGCATCCTGTAAGTGACTGACATTTAATCCAGGAGTGGTTTCTCTGCCTTATAGCAAGTGAGTGCTAGGACAGACTCTGGCTGATTGTAACTCTGATATGGATATGGCAGTTATTGGTGCATAAATATATGGTTCAAAAAAGCCCTTTTCTCTAACTTTGTGGATTTAATTATTTACTAAAATGCAACTGATATTTTTAAAAATATTCATCAATTTCATTAGGAAGACATTTGCCAGTTAAAAGATGCATTTTATTGTAGTCACTAATCCATAGCCAATGAAGAAACTGCATATTATAGTCAGTTTCTTGACATTCTGAAGTTCTTATGCTTAAGAAACTGTGGACATTGGCTAATTTCTTCACTGCCATACTCTGAGCACAATTTAATGTATTTATATAACATTATGGTTGAGGTTCATTTATTTTAAAGATAAATACTTACAGTAGTATGTGGTAAGAAAAGACAACTAATAAGATAAAGAGAAAGAAAAAAAGGACCACATGTGAAATGGACAGTGTAGCAATATCTTTACATATGACGAGTGTTAATATACCAAGAAGATGACAGAAGACACTGTATTTCAAGCTTGTAACATTTGTACAGGTCAGCCCATATGCAGTTGTACCTCTCTCTCTGTCTTACATTCCTTCTGCTTACATCTTTCCAAACAGCTTTGCACCTGTCTGTAACCTACATTCTATAATTCCCTCCATCACTGCATCCCAAGGCACTGCCAATCTATCCATAAAACAGTTTTTTCTTAAATCAGTCCTAAATACTGTCATGTTCGGTTGCTGGTTTGCCTCTTGCAATCCTTAATGAATTCCACTATACCCAGTTGATTTCTTGACAATTGTGTGGGTCCTATATAGTATCACTTTCCTTTATTCATTTATAACAGCATATAGCTCCTGACATTCAGAGATATGTAAGATTTCAGTGACTGAAAAGGGATAGGTGGATCACTTTGGATCAGACTTTCTAGTTGGTATTATTAAAACTTGATTTGATTTAAAACAAATGTTGACTTATAATGAATTTTTACCTTTAGGGTAGTTTTTTGCAAGGACATTTTAATAAATGTTTTAACCTATTCATGAAGACGCAGTGGTGCAGCGGTAGCATTGTTGCCTCACAGCAAGAGGCTCTCCTGTTCGATTCTAGGCTGGAGCGCCTTCTGTGTGGAGTCTGCATGTCCTCCCTGTGGTCGAGTGGCGTTCAAAAGACATGCATAAATGGGCATGCCTTCGTTGAAGGTTGGGCATCGAGCTGGCACCATAAAAATCTACTGCCAATCATTAGTGGCCTGGAGTTCCGCTGTGGCGACCCCTAGCCAGGAAAAGCCGAAAGAAGATTAATTCACACAGCCATTAAGTTATTATCCAATGAAAAGGAATGTATCCAGTAAATAATGGTGACTGGAATATGTTTATATTATTCTAATGAAATCTCCTTTGTAGAGAAAAAAGCTGTTGATAAAATTATTTATTATCTATATTCTATCTTTTGAACTTCTATTAGGCATTATTTCACATTTTGGTTATTAGCATTTTTAATAAGTTCTTACCAATTTGTATTGATTATTATCTTATCTTATTGACAGAGTCATGTCCATGGGGGTCAGTCTATCACTTAGATGTACAGGGCTACATGTACTAATATAGGAGATATTGACTGAGTCTCCATCAAGATATAGATGTTGAGAAATTCACCTTGAGAGTACCAAAGCAGAATCGTGATCAAAGAGATCCAATCATAATTCTGTGAAGTGCATGAAGAGTTACTTGCTCCCATGTATTACAGTCATTACAGAAAAATGCAATAGTGTTTTACAGCTTTGAAAGCTGTACCACACTTAATGCTATCACACAGACAGCAACCAGCACCGAAGAGTAGCCGGAAGTGCAAAGAGCATTAGAACATGTTTAAATCCTTCATTTAATGGGCAAATTAAGTACCTAAACATTTTTTAAACCTCTTTGCAGTTGCCAGTACTCTTTTCTGTGGCCATTATTGACATCTATTAATGCTATAATGTACTGCTAGGGCTTAGTGCTTATATGTGGTTAACAATATCTAGTTAAGCACCTTTCTGACATCAGAAAGGTGCTTAATAGCCTGTCTTTTTCCCAGTTTCAGAGAATAATCATGGTCCTCCATGCACAACAAAATGTTTTAGTCTGTTTTTATATGCTAATCTAAAGTAGTAATACTTCTGCTCAGGCAGCATATGCAGCCCACCCAAGTTTTCTCCTTATAGTTCATCTACAGTCTTGTTTCACCAAATACAGTGCAGTTAAGCCTCTAATATGCTGCCCTACTACCTCACCTTCATGCTGCCTTAGCAGTTTGCAGAATGAATACCAATTTTCTTCTCTTCCCCTTTGGTTTTATATCCTGGGACTTTTCTCGCATACTGTATACCTACTATTACTCTCTTTGCCTCATGTCCTCAGTATTGCACATATACATTTGCTTACCTTCTTCCACCTCACCCTTTTCAGTAATATCCCATTCACTGGCATATCACAAAAGGTACTGTGGTAAACTATACAGGACTAAGTTAAATTATTTATGGATATGTACACATCAATACAAATGTACATGGAGGTATTTTCAGGGAACTGTTAAAGCTACTCAGATGTTATATTCCTGGAGCCACTGAGGTAGTGAATTTGATAGTACTCAGCCTGATAAGAGAAGAAATGCATACCAAGACACTCCATACATATTTTAAGGTAGACTATCAGTCCCTTGCCAGCTCAGCAAAAGTATTTATCTGTCTGACAGGGCAATAAGAACTCCATTAGATACACAGTACACAGACTTAGAATGCAAGTTCCATAAATACTAATACTATATATATATATATATATATATATATATATATATATATATATATATATATAACATGATGGTTAGGAGGAGGCTATACATTTTATATATCCAGGAGATAAGATGGCAGGGCAAGGCAGCAATGCCACTTGGCTTGGGATCTTTAATCGGGTCTATATTACATCATCGAATGCTTAAAAAAGTGAACAGTGATTAACCGACCCTATGTAAGCGAAAGCTTACAATGTCGAACTGTCAGAACAGCAATTTTTTCCCAAGGGAAAAAAAATTGCTGTCCCAACAAAAAAAAAACAAAAAAAAATAGAAAACAAAACACTTTAAACATTATATTAAGTGGGGGGCTTTGCCCCCCACATGCCCTATGTGGGGGGCTATGCCCCCCACACTCCCCCAACTTAAATATACCAACTCCGAGACCATACTACAGTGCTGAAAATGGCAAAGTAATGAAGCAGCCAAGCAAATTCTTTCCCAGAGAAAGAATTTGCTTAAAAGCCGCTTCGATATTTTGTCGTTTCAGTCTTTTAAGTTCGACCAAGATGCATTTGAAAGAATGCATCTTTCGTCTTCTAATAGGAACCCCTTTAATTTACTACTCAGGAGGAAGACAGACTTAGATATAGTGTGGGAATTATGGTGAGGGAGAGACTTCAGAAGGCAGTGACGGATGTCATCAGAATTAGCGATAGACTCATGGCAAACAGACTCCAGCCTAATGATAGGGGAATATTCATAATCTCAGTCTATGCCACCACAGCAAAGTTGTGATAGTGAAGAAAAGAATGCATTCAGACAGCAGTTGTAGGCTCTACAAGATACAGCAGGACAACAGGAATTGGTGTTGCAAACGGGTAGCCTGAATGCACACATTGGGACAGACTGAACAGGATATGAGAACTGCCTGAGTCAACATGGGTGAGGAAACAGGAATAAAAAAGGAGAGGCCATTCTAGACTTATGTCTGACAAATGGCTTGATGGTGGCCAACACATGGTTCAGCAAGAGAGAGTCACAAGATCACATACCAGAGTAACCAACATGCAACTCAGGCACTCTTCCACCTAGTAAGGAAAGGGGACTGAGGTAGAATCAGCAATTGCAAAGTCATCCCCAGTGAAACTGTTGGCCCATAGCATAAACCACTGGTTGCCACAATCAGCTGCAATCACTTAATAGAGAAGGCTCTAAAGCCAATAGATACCAGACTGAAGACCTGAAAGTTAACTGCATAATGTTCAAGGAATTACTCAAAGCTCTAGCATGTCAGGAAGGCGAAATAGGTGGATTTGAAGAAGAAAGTGCTTCAGAACATCATGTGTGAGTACTACAGAACAGATATGTGACCAAGCCAGGTACGAAAATAAGGTACATAAGGAAAGCTGGTAGTGGAATGCAGAGGTCCAGGAAGTCATCAAAAGAAAGAAAGAGTGTAGGAAGATGAACCAGGCTACGAAGGAATATTGGCTGGCTACCAAAGAGGCTATGAGAGGAGTTACAATAGCAAAGAATAGACATCAGAGACAGTATACCAGCTTCTGGAAAGTGACTGCCTTCTACACAAAAAGAAACTCCATCAGGTTGTGAGGCAAAGACATAAGGAGAAAGAAGACAGTCAGTCACCCTTCATAAGGAGTGCCAGCAACAGCCTGTTCATCAGTCCACAGGACATCAAAGGTCACAACAGATATGATAAAGACATTGGGTGAGATAAGGGAGAAATGGCACCTGAGGATACTCATAGCAATATAGAGAGATACATGTATTACAGATGACTGGAGAATAAGCATAGTAGTGCCATTGTACTACAATACAGCGGACATCCATAACTGTGGACAGTACAGGGCTATTAGACTCCTGTCACACCGCATGAAAGTTCTGGACAGGGTGATTTATAAATGATTGTGTACATTAGTAGAAAGTAGGATGGGAGCTGAGCAGTTTGGATTCACATTAAACTACAGCACTGACACAGATAGCTGAGAAGAAGCTAGAAATGAGGAAAGAGTCTAACTGGGCATTCCTAGACCTGGAGAATGCATATGACAAGGTCTCAGGAAAGCTAAACTGGGCAGTCTTGAGGTGGTTTAAAGTCCCAGAAACATTTGTAGAGTTAATGCAGGCTATCTACAAGGGTCCAGTGACTTAAGCACAAACAGTGTCCGGTCTCAGAGGGGGGTTCCAGTGGGAGTGGAAAGGGGTATGCATCATGTTCAGTCCACTGCTGTTCATAATAATGATTGACTACACTAGCAAATGGGTAAGAGGGGGCAGGTCAACAACATTGCTGTAGGCAAAAGATGTGGCATTACAGGCAGACTCTGACCAAAATTTTCAGCAGAGAATCTGGGAGTGGAATGCAAAACTGAAGGCATATGGGATGAAACTGAGCACAGATAAGACTGTTACAATGGCAGCAAATGGGGAGAATTTGCAGAAGCTGAGAGTTAAAATAGAAGGAAAGATAGTGGAACAGTTTAACAGATTCAAATATCTGGGAGGGGTGGTTGAGGAGAAGGGAAGTCTGAATGAGGAGATCAAAGCTAGAACCAGAGGGGCTGCAGCCAACTGGCATAGAGTGTCAGGACTAGTGCAAGACAGAAAAATGCCAAAGAAGCTGAAATGTAAGCTGGATAAAACAGAGGTGTGACCAGTACTACTGCATGCTGCAGAAACCTGGGCAGTAAAGGTAGAGCAGTTGAGGAAGATAAAGGTGGTGAAGATGAAGTGCCTGAGATGGGTGACAGGATGCACACTGTGGGGGAGATGGAGAAATGAGGACATCAGAGCAGAAGCCATGGTAGCTCAAATTGCAGAGAAGGTCAAAGAAAACAGATTAAGGTGATTTGGGCACATGTGCAGGAATGCAGAAGACAATCTGTTCAAGAAGATTTAGCATAGATAGGAAGTAGGCAAGAGAAAACAAGGGCATCCACCAATGAGATGAATGGACTGAGTGAGTGAAGACCTATGACAGTCAGATATGACTATCGAAGAAGGTAGGAGAGTGGCATTGAATCAGGACAGATGGTGACAGCTGACATGACACCGCAACCCCATGAAGAAAGTAGAAAAAAGGGGGTTGTTGGTGATGATGACCTCACCAAGATGATCACTGGCCTCAAACAGATGCCCTATGCAGCTCGACTGAAGAAACTCCAGCTGTACTTAGTTGCATACCGCCTACTCAGAGGTGATCTCTGCCTGACATACAAGGCCATGTCCAACCCAGAACTAATGGACATGCTCCACCTAAAGAAAAGCTTATCCTCTCATGCCACATGCTTTAGGGATCTAAACCTCACGACAACAATAAATAGGACATGCTGGAGGGATAGATTCCTGTAACAGAGACTTCCCATGCTTTGGAACAAGATTCCACTCTACATTAGGCAGAGCTCCTCGCTAACACTCTTTAAGAGAAACCTTGATGAGTAGATGGGAAACAGAAAGTTTACCCTGGGGATCACTTCAGTGGCTCTGCAGGACAGAGCACTGGGAACTAATCTAAGGGGGTGGCGAAAGCCAACACATTCTGGCTAGGCTTATAAATGCCTTCGGGCAGATAGTGTAGTACCTACCTATGAACTTATGATGGTGATAATAATATGGACTAGGAGGACAACAGCAGTCAGTACAGACTATGGTAATGTTGTCATACCATAATATATTCCTTAGTAATTTGACTGCAGAGTTCTATACATGCTGAGGATGCTCAATTTCAACTGAAATAAGCCCAAAGGAAAGGGATTTGCAGCAATCCAATCATGAAAATGGCAAATCATGCATTAGCATTGCAAGAATTTTAGTCTGAATAAGGTACTTAATTTGGTTATTCTTCAGATGATGGCAACCACAACAATCACTTCATCAAGGGATAACACCTAGATTCTATACTTTTGACCAAATTTTCTTCATAAAATAAAAGCAGGAAAGATTTAGAGCTGTGTCAGAACTACGGGTTATATGACCAATCATTACCCCAGTCTTGTAGCGTAGTACCTTAGTCAGCAATTCCTTATCATGTCCAGGAGGATATCCAAATTTCTTCTGAATGGTTTCAAGAGTAGATCTTTCTGATACAAGGACAGGTAATGTTGGGTATCATCTGCAATACCTTAAGCTCGGATACCATGGACAATAATGGTCTCAAGAGAGCCCTATTGAACCCTACATTGCGGAGTTAAGCTTAATGAACAATCAACATCAGGATCACCCTTTTTATATGGTAGAAAAGTTATAATAACATAAAGTCCACTATAAGAGATTCATACAAGAAATCAGAGAGAACCAAAACAAGGTAACAACGCTTATCTCAGACAAAGTGAAGGCCTTTAATAACAGTCTTTCTAATATGGCAGTTCCTGAAATTGGACTAAGAAGGATCAAGGCAGCTATGCATTGCCAGAAATTATTCTAAGTGCAGAAAGTCTACAAAAAGACTAGAAATCCTTTTCCAAGTATGATGCTGAAAGTCACAACTCCTTTTTGGCATGCTGTCCAAACACTAGACAGCCAGCCAGTGGGGAAAGTGTGGGGTGGCACTTGGAAATGCACATATTTTTAAATATATTGATTACAGTTGTCATTAATTATGGTTAATAAATCTGCATGAGTTTGCAAGAATTTCTGCCAGAAAAGTAAAATAAAGTAAGGTTATCATATTTCTGAACAGGATACTGCCCTCTGCTGGTATAAAATGGAGTGCCAATCAATGGATGCTTTAACAACATTCTTCATCTCTTTTGCCAAGGGTTGCATGAAAATGCTTTCTGAGTAGTAAGACAATTTGGTCTGCATGGCCTGTCTGTAGTTCAGAAATGCACTGTTGGCTGTTTTGAGGAGAACAGATGAAGGTGTTTCAGACATGAACACTGGCTTCATCCACCTGGTAAACGACATTAAGTTTATCTTGCACAAGTTTGACCTTGAGAAGACTTGTTCTTTTCCATGACATTGACTTATCACCATCTTTTATAAGATTATGGAGTTCAAAACCATACTTAGATTCAACTATTAAATTCAGGCAATTCATCAGTAATATGGGTCTAGGTGATGAAGACCATCGAGAAATGTTATTTTTTCTAAGCTCCTGCTGTTTGTTCAGTTTCATATGCAGCAGACACCAGAGGAAGATATTTGAGTAGAAAATCTATCTTACTGTAATTCATAGCACCTAAATACTTGAAATTTAACCTACTCAGAATAGATAAAATTCAAAAGGTGAAAGTTTTCTTGGTTAGTAGCGATAATACCACATTCAAATCCTTTTTCAGCTAAAAGGAACTCTAACTCACCGTCAGCTGAAATTTTGAAGTCTAAATTACTCAATCTGTATGACTCAGGTTCAAATTACAACCTTGCACACATGCAAATACAGACCCTCTTTTTAGGCACTCTATGAATCACAGAAGTGAAAGAATATTACACTTTCATTAGTGACTTTAACCCAAGACTTCCAGCATATGATGCTGGTGTCACTGCCCTTGGACAAACAAAAGCCTTGGATAGATAGGTATTGAGTTTTCCCTTAACAGTCTTAACTCTGCTAGGTAAAACAATAACATCGCTATATGGGCAGTAAATTAAATTATTTTAAACTTTGCTCATCATTCTAGTATATAGTCAAAAGAGTTAGCAGTTCCACAAAAAATCTGTATTATTTCAAACAAAGATCTGAAGCTAACAGCTGACCTCTGATTAGTCTTACCCCAATGAGAACATTAAATAATGGAGATGTCAGAAGTGACCACATCCAAAAATTGGGGCTGAAGTTATTATCGATCCAGGTGACCATTATAAAACATAAGGCTGAAATTCTAGGAAACAATAATAGCAAGCAAGTGATCATGTGGACCATAAGATGCCTAGCCATATACGCATTTAACTGTACACACTTAAAAGTTCATGCATCCCTTGTCAAACATTTAATAGTGCCTACCTCCAAAATCAGACAGGGTTGTACATGACAACCATGGTGTAAACTTCTTAGTATGACTTCATCAGAACCATGATGAAGTCATACTATTTGATGAAAGCGCTTAACTAATCTGTGTACTTTGTGTTAATAAATCGTTTCTGTGGACTTGCAACGTTGTGCTATTATTGGTTACATGGTGTAAACTTGTGTCTACCCATTCAAATCATCAAGACTAGCCTTAAAGGTAGGTAGTACATACATGGCACTGACAAGAATGTAGCCTGGTATGTAGTCTGGTCCCATGGAATTATTATTTGTAGTCTTGGCAGGGACTTTAATTCTTGTTCCAAGGTGATTTCAGGGGAAACTACATTTTCACAGATACTGGAGGCAACAATGTGGGTAGGTGAGGTTAACGCCACCTCATAGCTAGAGGTTCTCCAGTTCAGTTCTCACCTGAGGTGCCTTCTGTGTGGATTCTGCATGTTCTCCCTGCATTCATGTGGGTTTCCTCTGGGTACTCCAGTTTCCTCCAACATTCCAAAGACATGCATCTGGAGTGTTTCTCTCCAGGCCTCTGCTGAAAATAGACTCTGTCCTAGTCGGACTTTCACGGTCAACAAATGTTAAATAAATAAATAAATTGCCTTCTACTATATTGGCTCTATCCTTGGATTGGAGTATGTGATATCATTATAATTAGCTCAGTGTATTTTTGGACATTATTGCTTAATTTCATGGCATAACTGAAGAAAGATGCATAGTTTCCTTTGATATCTGTTGTGACCTTAACCTCATACTCTGCTTTACAGTTTCTAATAGTGCTCTATCTGTTCTTCTGTTTGTTTGCTGGCATGTTTCACTGTGGTCCTGAGATAAGGGAATGGGGATTTTTTACAACTTCTCATCATTTTCTGTCTTTTGCTATACAGTTTATACGTATGGGAGTTTCACCAGAGAGGTTTATTCAGGAATTTAACATTGTATTTAGGGCATCCTGATCACACTGCTGGTGGCCTGAAAGGCTAAGCTGGTAATGATGAAATAAATATGCAGAGAAATGTTTGAAATGATGAATGCTACAGTTATGTGTTTGTCCATGCCCTCAAGGTGAAAGTCAACGGAAGAGAGTTGCCCATCAGCATGGTTATGCTGGATATTGGCATAAGACACAATCCATGGATGAAGATGGCCATGAATAGAGCAAGTGTTGGGGAAGGTACAGGAAGAGACTCGTGTATGTTGGTGTAGCTGTGTAAGCTTATGTTAGGTGCTTGAGCCCCAGATGCTCATTTTGAATAATCTTTGCTTGATATGCTGTTTGATCGTTTTTGTTTGCTATAACTTTGTAGCTATGTGAATGCTTTTAAAATGTCTTGTATGGTTCTCTGAGACTGCTGTGTATAGGAGAAAGAACAGTGTATTATGATTATTATGATTCTTCTTATTATTATTATTTTTTTCATTCTTTTTCCAACATTGTGTGACCATAAAGTGACAGTAATAAAGTATAAAGGGGGTACAGCATGTCTCCTTCCCTGCAAAAACACTTTCTAGAGATTTGTGCAGGTAATATTTGTACAGAACTAAGTCACACTTGAATAGTTTCAGGCAATATTGCTGTGCTTTTCTGTTTACGGCAGTTTACTTTCAGGCAACAGGCTTTAGGGGTAGGTTGGCTGGACTGAATTACTGTCTACCTCTGAAGCCTATTTTGAAAGTGAGGTGGTCGTTTATAAATTAATTTAATCTCTGATTTTCTTGGTATATTTATTAGTGCTGTTTGTTAGTGTTGTCTTTACTGTTTGTATTTATATTGATTGTACTTTTTGATGGCTTATTTGATCTGAAGTGGTAGCCCCGTAAAAGTGCTCACCATTAAACTTTTTTCTTTTTACTGCTGTGGTAGTTGACTTATGTTTATATTTATTTTTAGTTTCTAACATAAAGCAGGACAAACTCCATTCAATGAGAAAGTTATATATAATTTGTGATGATTTTAGAAAGTCATGTACTTATTTGCTTATCTATCACTCAACAAGTTGACTGAAGTATATAACAGTCTATATTTCAAACCATACAAAATAACTGGATCAGACTGCACTGATAATTAAGTTATAATGGTAGGGGGTATTTAAAACCATATTGTATTTAATAACATTTACATGCTTAAATGTTGTCTGAAATGTAACATCTCCTACTCTAGAACATAATTTTACAGCTAACATTTTATGGACAGCAATGCTTTGTAGCCTTCAGCATTTTTCACCTCCGATGCAGCTTTCTCTGGAAATGTTCCTCTTGTGCAAGAGGTATCTTTCTAGTCAGTCTAGCACATTTGTTTAATTATGTATTTTGTTTGATTGTTCCGTTAACTGGGCATGTGGTCTGGTACAAGATGTTTCTAGCCATAACCCAGACTACAAGGCAAATAAATACAAAGTTGCAAAAAAGGTTTATACAGCTAAAATAAATATATATATATATATATATATATATATATATATATATATATATATATGAAAAATATATATAGGCAAAACAAAAACCTAGCTATAATGAATCCAGAGACAAAATAAGTACAACACAGAGTTGTCCTAATAGGAATAACTCTGTTGTGCAGTCAAAAATCATCATTATTTACATTTGCAGATAAATTATAATGAAATAAGCTAGGAAAAAACAAGTAGCTTGAGTTAAAGAAACCATTTGTTGTCCATGTGTCATAGTGAATAAGTAAGGTATGTTGAACTATTGATTTCTTAAGACTAATTAATATAAAGTTATCCTGAATCTCTAAAACAACCATATAATTATTCCCATTTATTTGATATAATCACATTTCTACTTCTTGGGATGCCTACATAATGAAGATTTTAGTTTCACCAGCAGCAATATACATTATACTTCTGCACTCTTATCCACTGGAATATCCCAGGGGTTAAAAAAAGTAAGCGGGTATAAAATATCAGCACTTAAGGGTGCCAAAGTGAGGCATATGCCTTTGGATGCAAGGAGAGGCTTGAAAATGTCTTGAAAATATTAACCGAATTGTGTGTGCTAGTAAGTTTTAACAGCCTAGAGATCATGTGATCAATCGTCTATATTTTATTATATATTTAATAATAGTATAATAGAGTAACAGGTTTAAAATCCTTACATTTTGTATTACAGCTAATAGTTGTACAGTTACATTAAATGTAGAATTACAGTAAATTAGTGGAAATCAGGGTAAACGTGAAAGTATGACCATTTAAAATGGATATGACAGAAACATGCAAGTTATTTAACATGTAAGCAATCTCATGGGTATGACAGAAACATGTATGTTATGTAACATGATAGCAATGTCATGGCTATGACAGAAACATGCAATTTATGCAACATGTTAGCAATCTCAGAGGCTAAACAGATAACAGACTTGCATTTAATACAGACGGTTGTGGGCTCTATTCTCATACCATGTAGTTGGATTTATTTTTCCAGTTTTGACATTGGACCCATGTAGATATAAATGACAGGTAACCTCAAGATTAACCTGAGTCTGAAAACTACAATTTCAGTATGTTGGTTATACTAAAACTGTTGGTGATAGCTCAGTTAAATTTAAATGATTATGTGGTACTTATCAAAAAGGTAGGGGAAATTCCCTGGTTTCCTGACCAAGTTTTTCCCAAGTTAATATGAATAACTCTGAAAAGAGGCTATTGGTTTAGTAGGACTAACCCTATCAACAAAGTATAACATAAAAATATAAAACAAAGCATCTCTGGCTAGTTACAGATAGCATCATGCCACAGTTTGAAGATGCAAAATGGTATTCACTTAAGCTACTGCTGTTGCAGAGGCTGTGGTAAAATTCTAATTGTACTAGAGTTCTGATGCTACACATAAGTTGCATTATGCCCTTACAAGCAGTTATAGCAGACACTAAGGTGACTGGAAGCATAGACTCAAATCACTTGCACTACAGTGAATGTCTCACAAAGGATCTCTTTTTCTCCTAATTGACAATGATAAATCATCACTATATCTGTGAAAGCACAAAAAATGTAAATGGCTGTTCCTAACTATTTGATATTTGTGTATTTCACATGAATAGGATATTTATGTGTAAAGCTGATATGCAGTAGGAATGGTTACAGCTTTCTCTGCAAAGGAATTTGGAAGAGTTTCATGGCATTCTTGTAATATGCACAGCTTTTTGAATTACAGAAGTGCGATAAATTTGACCTCAGATTTATGCACACTTTCTGTCCTGAGCTTAAACTATGTAATCACTTTTACTGCTTACCAACTATTCACTTTGCAAGTGTGTCACTACAGAAGGTGAAGATGAGAAAGTATAAAAACATTTTAAAAAGCTGAGAGATGACCTTCAACATAAAGATGGTTCGTAAGCATTTTCTTTGGGTATGCCTGTATGTAAGCACATGTCCATTGTTCTGGTACAATCTCTGCCATATGATTTATTCTTTTCATATTTCCTTTGTTTGTTTTTGTATGCCTCCAGTTCATTTTCAGTGCTATGCACTTCAGAAATAGCTGCCTTCTTCAACTAGTACGACCGATACGATGCAGATACAAGCTGAAGTTTGGGTTATGTATATTGTTCTTTTTTTACATTTCATAGAAAATTGTTCCTGATGTTGCTCTATTCTTCACATAGGCCTTATCTGATGTACCTTAATGTCATTCATATTTACACAAGTAACACAAGGAGTTGTGAGGTATTCTGCTTTCAGCCTTTCAGATCTCTTTTATTCATAGATTCATACTTACTAGATATAGTGTATAGGAGAGCACTGAGGAGCCTATTTCTACTTACCAGTTTGGTATCTGGTTAAATGACTTGCTCAGAGTCACTCAGTAAGCAAATGGATAAAGAAACATTCAAACATTGCAGTGCAGGAAATAGCTTGTTAATAGCTCATCACCATAATCTTCTGCACTAACTGCCAGATTCTTCCTCTGTTCTGTTAAACCGAAAGTGTTAGAGTCTAGAAACCAGTATTAAATGCCATAAAAAATGAAGTAACTTGTTTTAGTGCAGCCAGCATATAGAAACTGCTGTATTTAAACTCAGGCTGCACATAAAGTTACCTTACACTAATTTAGAGTACAGTGACTGTATGTATCTTTGCAAAAAAAAAAAAAAAAGCCTCATGATATAGAAACTTAAGTAGAAGGCATCTCCTATTTATGTGGTATTGGTGCAACCCTATCTTCTTTCTGCTTTGCTTGAAACTAGGAGGGCCATAATGGTACTATAGGGGGTCAACAATGAGGGGATGAAAGCAAAAACGAAAAAAAAAATCACAATATTAAGGAATAAAGGTATATAACTGAACTGATCGTAGGATAGATGCACGATGCACTTGCTAGTTACCAGCTTCTGCACTAATGAGCTTCATTAAACCCTCAAACTGATCTTTGTACAAAATATAAACTAGCAGTATCTCAATGCCCACAAGTCAGAACCCATGCCAAAAAAAAACAAGCAATAAAGGTAAACACATATAACTAATGCTGCAGATAAATGCACACACACACACACACACACACACACACACACACACACACACACACACACACACACACACACACACACACACACACAGCAAAGCAATGCACAAATACGTAGCCCGCACCTGTATGTAATTTACTCACAACCACATATATTACATATATACACGGGTCTGCTTCAGTTGATCGAGTTACCATAACATCAACCTGAAATTATCGAGATGACAACAACAAAAGTACACAAGACCAATGGCGTACAGAAACGAAGCTCTTTGTTTTCCCCAAACAAAACAACATACTGATCCCAAATCCAAACATGGAAGCAAATGGTATTAGTAGTACATCAGGAATGATATGCTAAGCCTGTGTTTCTTAAACTTTTTCAGACTAAGGAACCCAAGACAGATTTATTTCTTTTCATGGAACTGCTTTGAAAATTTCCAGCAAACATTTGATGAAGAAAATATTTACACATAATGTAGATGGTTAAACTGGATAGAAATATAACTTTCAGGCTTCAGATGTGTACAGTCTCCACATGGGAAAGACGTGCTTGCATTGCTTGACATTAAGTTGTCAATATGTGGTGTAAGTTTTATTTAAGTGAGCTTTACTGTAGGTGTCCAATTTAACATAGTTTGATAATTTGTTTCAGTGGTAGTGACAGCAGAAAACTCATTTTCATTTAAAGATGTAGAAGGAAACTGTATCGGATCCTGAATGCTTTTTCACTCAAACATCCATACTCAGTATGGATTTCTACCCAGAATTTATCAAGAGGTAACTTAGTCTTGAAAGACCATCCAAAATATATTTTGTTTTCATTTGTAGCTAGAGCACCTGTCACTTATTCATTGAGATTAAAGGGATCCCCAAGCACACAAAAACCTGGATCCTGAGTTGAGGGAAACCGTCCTCAAATTTAAGACGCAACATCTTCAAATGATTGATAATAATACGTTTTGATTTAGTTAATACTGTAATCTTTAGTTCTCATTTTTGCCTTATTCATTCACTCAGCCAAGGTGACAAAATTATTAAAGTGAAGGTTGTCTGTTCTTTGCAAAACTTAACTTTCTCCAGTTGGCCTTCTGTTTTATAATAACTGCCAAACATTGTTTTGTGTGATCACTGAAGAGATAAGTTAAACTCATTCAAAAATTGAAATATGTCTACAAAGTAATAAAACTTCACTTTTCAATCTGAGTCTTTGAAAAATTGCACAAGGTGGCAGCTTTTGTTTGACCGAAATACAATTATTTCTTCTCCAAGGATACAAAGTCTTTTCAATATCTATGTTTATGAAAGACAGTGAATTTCGGTATTCAAAGTTTTATGAGATGAGCTCTTTTCATCACAAAACATGGCAAAACATTTTGAATTTAAAGAACTTGACTTTATAAATAAGGTATTGTATTTATAGTTATTTTAATCTTCATTCAGTTAATCACTTGTACTTATGACACAATCAGATAGAGGTAAAACAGTTCAGGTGTTCTACAAGTCATATGACACTTCAATTCAATACAATTCAGAAACTCTTCTTTAATTATATTTTCATCCCTATGAACTTTACATATACAAATGCAAGGCTTTTTCAGCAATTATCTAACTGAAGAACATTAACTACAAGTTGCTGATGAATATCTTCACCCATGCTAATTGCATCATTGTAAACACTACTGTTAGAAAGAGGTATACGTTTTATTTTCTTAGCAAACTTATCAGCTAACATTGTCTGGCATGTATCCAACATAAAAGGCATAATCAAATCTTCTCCCATGGTGATTATTTTGCTTTAATTTTGCGATGTGAAGTGATATCAGAAATTATCTGAACAGCTAACTCATACCTGTGTCCTTAGATGAAAAATAACTGATACAGTCTAGTATTGCTGTTTAGCATGCAAATGCCTTTTACCTTTGGCTGTAATCATTGCACTACTATATAAAATCTCTCAACACACAGCACATTGAGGACAATCATCTTTATGTGAGAAACTAGATGTTGTACTTAAAGGATCATATCAGGATTTCTTTTATTTTTAACTCTGGAGAATATGTGCTACTAAGGACACGCCTTTCAGAATTGAACATTTTCACATTTGAATCATTCATTGACAGCCTCTTTTCTTCTGCATATTCAACAGTCATCACATTTTTAAGTTATTCATGCAGATGCTTTTCTGCATTGGTAGCTGTCTGCTCATTGGGATTATCATCAGTAATTTCACCAATAACATGTATTTTTACAGAATATCAAATTTCCATTGTTTACTCATATAGACAACTATATGTAAATCAAAAAATATATTTTTCGGACAATGCTGCAATGTTTTTGATTCACCTTCCTGACGCATACTCAACTACCAGTTACTGTTTATTAAATTACTTTTGTTTAATAAAGCAAAAGTTGATTGTGTTTTTGAACATTTTCCAGCAAAAGTCTTAACAAAATGCAATAAATAATAATAAGATTTCAAAAACACTTCATCTATAAATAACCACTCAAGCTGCTGTCACCTAAATAGTTCAATGTTCTAGCACATCTTTTGCAGCCACTTTAACTGCATGCATTTCACATGTCTGACTATGATAAAAATGGCCAGAGCCAAATATTCAAAATTGGTTTACAAAATGCAAAGTAGCCACAGTAAAGTATACCAACTTATTTCACCAGATGCACGTGTTCTTCATATCTGCATTAATGACTGATTAAACTGACTGCATGATGTGAGGAAAAGATACCTTCATCCACAGATGGCTGCCTATCCCCACCCGGTAGTTATATCCACATTGCTAACTAAGTACTCCTCATATATCTGATTATTTGTTTTACATGCACACACACACACACACACACACACACACACACACACACACACACACACACACACACACACACACACACACGTCATTGTAGCTACACTACAGTACTTCAAACTTAAATATAAATCCAGATTAATAACTGTTTAAAATGTGTGCATGACAAGATGGCAAAAGACTTTTATCCACAGACAGCCCCCTACCTACAGCTAACAGTTATAGGCACTTTGTTGACTGTGTACACTTCAGATGGCTGGTTGTGATGAAAAATAATGGTCACACAATAACTATTTCAACTTTGTTTCACAAAAATAGTCAGTGTATTCTAACTTCTTATACAAAAATTATATTAACTATGCAAACTCAAGCTAATAACCAACAATAGTAATTGTTTGTATCTACAGACAACCCCTGTACCGATCAATTGTAGCTACTTTGTCCATATGAATTTCAGATGTTTAAATATAATAAAATAAAACAAGATTCTCCCCCTCCTACCACCAACAAGCTAGACTAACAGCTCTTGGATTTTTAGCACAAGAATAAGGGACAAATCCAAAGGGAAAAAAAGTTAATATAAAAAATTATGAGGGACAGCATTTGCATACATTTTCACAAGTATATGAAGACTGTAACAGAGTGGCCATAATGGTGCAGCAGTTAGCATTGTCACTTCACAGCAAGAGGCTCTCCAGTTCAATTCTTAGCTGGAGTGTTTTCTGTGCGGAGTCTGCACGTCCTCCATGTGGACATATGGGTTTCCTATGGGTGGTCTGGTTTCCTCCCACATTCCAAAAACATGCAGTAGGTGGACTGAACACTCTAAATTGGCAGTAGGTGAAAGTGTGTGTGCAAGTGAGTGGTACAAAAAAACTACCATGGTAGGGTTCGTCGCACAGCAGTGTAAACCTTGGCTCAAGATAATTGTCACTGCTGAAGTGACACCCTGACCCCATGTGCAAAATGGGAAAAGGGGTTGAAGATGGATGGATGGATGAAGTCTGTAACTAATCATTAGTCATTATGTAGTCAAGTGACTGCAAACATCAATGATTTGTTACATTTTGAAAATCACAAATATTACAAAAATACAGGTTAGTTAACAGGTACGCATTACAGTAGCATTCTCCAAAAAAACACAAATCTTATGAGGAAAAAACTTTCAAGATGACTGCACACTGATCAACAGCTTGATTTTAGCTTTCCCAGTGTGAAAAAAAGAAATAGACTTATAAGGGCCAGAAGCTCTGCAAATTTTAGTAAATTCAGTTACTGGCTACTAAGTACACCACCTGGATGCCAGCAAAGAAGAAACTTAAAGAGACTGAAAGAAAATGAACTAGAAAAAGGTAAAGAAAAAAAACACTGACTGGAAGAATTTTGCAACTCTTCAGTAAAAAATTGTTCAAGCTCCATCTTTGGTGCAAGATGAGGCTTTCAATAATCTAGAAGGAAAAGATAAATCTAAGGTGCTCAGAGTGGATTAAAATAAATGAAATATTGAAGGAATATATCAACTAAGATAACGAAGGCTGGAAAATGGAAGAAGCTTTAAACAGCTATTCAGAGGAACTGATAAAACTACAAAACTCGGATGTCAAAATGAGGAAAAGTCTGACTGAGTATGAGACTGCTCAAGAAGAGCTATTTCAAAATGTTATAGTTAGAGGACAGAGCACGCAGCAAAATCCTGATATTTTCTGCAGTACCAGAGTAACATGAAGGAACAGACTGTATTAATTTTATGAAAGCACAGTTAAGCAATTGGACTGGTATTCCACAGCAGGATTTGTTAATTGAAAGGGTACATCAAGCCTATGCTCCAAACCGGGACATAAGAAAGCACCCATGACCTGTATTAGTAAAGGTGCACTCATATCAGCAGAAAGAACTGATCCTAACAAAACTGTGGCAAAAGGGCAATCTATTAAAAATTGGAGATGGTAGAGAGTTTGTGTATAATGATTATTCACTGTACACATGGCAGAAGAGAAGCAAATTTATCCCAGCAATCAGGGATTATCAAATGGCAGATGCGAGATTCAAGCTGTTGTATCCAGCTGTTTTCAGAATATTTTTCCAGGAGAATTAAAGTAATTTTTTTCTGTATGACAAACTAAAGAAGAATCACAAAAGTTTGTCCAACAAAAAGTTAGCCATCAAACAGAAGGGGACCTGTGCTTCTTATTTTTCTGATAATAAACAGACTTTGCCAATGGAACATTTCCAATGTTCCAAAGGAAAATGCCTGAGAGACAGAAAAAGCACAGCAGCTGACTAAAACAATTCAGAGTACCTTGTACTTGAACCAGAGTTTGGAGTTGGAAATGAACAGGAAAACCAGCAACATTGAAATTAATAAATAAATATGATACTATAAAGCATCACTCACATTTGTGAAATATGGATTTACAAGAAAAAGTGGAAAAATTGGACTTTTGCTGACTGTTAAACTTGTTGGGGAATGGGTAGTGGAAATTATTTGAGAACTATTAGGGAAGATAGACATTTCTTTAAAAGTTATAGCTGGTGAGTATGACAAAATGAAAGTGGTGTTTAAAAATAGGATAGAAATAAAAGAAAAATAGACATGATTAAGAAGTAACAAAAATTATTTAGAGAGGTTGACAAAGGTTAACGTATTGCAGAATAAAGGAAATCTCACAGAACAAGGTGAGGCAGAACTGCAGAGTGCTAAAGACAGAAAAAAAGAAGCATCTGGCTAATATCATGAGTTTAGAAAGTTTGCTGTTAAACAACTAGTTTTGATAATAGCTCCAGAGCACAAAAACTCTTAGTATAATGACTTAGGCAACAAAAGTAGAAAGGGTTGTTGCCAAAGGTAGGGAGTCTATAATAAGAAAAATAACTAAAGATCCTGTAGATCTATTAGAGATATTTCGGAAACTGTATATCAATTTGACTAAAGCAGAGGAACGTGGACATCAAGAAAAGGAACAAATGGAAATGTTTATGGAAGACTTAAATATGCCAGGGCTTGAGGCAGATGAGGCTTAACAATTAACAGTTAAGATGGGAGGAGGTGAGATTAAAATGGTGATGTATAATCAATATGCAGATAACTCTCCAGACCTAGACTGTATTCCTGTGGAAGTTTGGAAGCTAGGAGGAAAGAAAGTGATAAAGGTTTGGAAGGTTTTGTTTAACAGTATTTCAAAAGGATGATAAGTACCAACATCCTAGAAGAAGGCTGTAGTGGCTGTAAGACCTAAAGATGGTAAAGACCCATCGGAGCCAGCTTCATATTGACCCATTTCTATTTTAAACCATGATTATAAAGTGTTTATACCTATAATATCTAAAACAATAGCAAAGGTGTTGCTAGAATTGATAGATATGGATCAATATGGTTTTGTGGAGTGTAAGCAAATATTTCACATTACTAGAACAATAAAGATCCAGAGGGAAAAAGAATGTAAAAAATACTACTTTTGTTGGTGGGTCTTGATGCAGAGGAAACATCTGACAGAGTAAGCTGAGATTTTTTGAGTAGGGCAATATAATTTGTATAAGGTTAATTAGAATATATGAGGGATCTGAGGCAAAACTTAAAGGGGGAGAGTTCCTTTCTGATATGTTGTGGCTGAACAGTGGAATCAGGCAGGGGTGTCCTATTTCCCCTTTATTGTTTGCATTATATTTAGAGCCACTGCCAAAGAAAATAAGAGACTCAAAAATCCAAGGATGTAGTTGGAATTTGAATCAAGAAAAGTTTTTATTTGCAGACATTATTATTGTGTACTTGATAAAAGCAGAAAAGGACATTTTAGTGCTGTAGAACATTCTGAGGTAGTTTCATGTTTTTTTCAGGACATAAAATTAATGGAAACAAAATAGGAGCTATACCTGTAAACTATGTAGCCACACATTCATTTGTTTAGCAATAAACATATGCATGGGGACATGATAAAAAATATTTCAGAGCATGCATTAAAAAGGATTCTGCTATGGCAGATAGGGATATGTGGGAAGTCACTAAACAAAAGATAATATAAAAACTGAGACATTGAGAAGCTCTTGTTTATGGATATGGATAGTAAGATACAAGCAGTAAAAATGTTTAGTTTTATACACAGGACAGGTATATCTTATCAACCAGAGGAGAAGATGTGGACAATAATTAATAAAAAGCTAGAGGATTTTATCCGAGAGGGGAAAAGGGCAAGGGTCACATGGGATAAGTTGTTCCTTCCAACAGAACAAGGTGGTTTAGAAGTACCTGATTTAAAGGGATATTTTAGAGCTACACAATTACAACTGATATACATAACAAGAAGGAAGCTATAATTCAAAGTGGAGAGGGATAATGATGAAGAGGGGGAAATTCAAAAAATAAAGACAGAATGAAATTTTGGATGCAGATCCTTAAGGGGAATTTCAACAGCCATACAGAATATTATAAAGTAGCAGAAAGTATTCTAAGAACTAAGCCAGTGTGAGGCTGGAGAAAGGAGATTCTGCTGATGGTGATGACAATTAGGGGAAGAGAAAATAGGCAAGAGGAGGCTGGAATTTACTGGAGAAAATTGGCAAACGAACCGAGGTATTGAGAGCAACCAAACAGGGAGGGAAAGGTAATAAAATGTGAATAGGCCAAAAAGACATTTGGACCACAGGCTAGGCTCTGCTTTCCCTACTGGAAGAAACAGATAGGAGGGTCCCTAAGTGAAAGACCTGCACTGGTAGAATTTTTAGTTGATTCTAGAACAGAGGTCACTGTTAAAAAAGGGATAGTTAGTAGGGCATATAAAATATTGCATGATAACTACAGGAATAAATCAGAGAACTTAGAAAAGACTGGGAAGGGAGATTTGATAACTAATTCACAAGGAAACAAGGATGGACGTATGTATGGCTATGAAATATGCAACAAAGTCTAGAAGACCTAGGATTTTTGCTCGGAAGTTTTTGCATATGTATTTTTTCAAACCCTAAGCAAACTCAAAAGATTTTTTTCCTCAAGTAGATGGCAAATACTAGAGGTATGATGGGGAAGAAAGAGGTAACTGAAAACACATGTTTGTGTTTTGGAGTGTACGTAATTGGGAGACTTTAAAAATTCCCAGTTCCCTACAGAGTACTCTATCAGAAATATTGAGGGGCAAATGGGTGTGACTAAGGATTTTTTTGAGATGGGATACAGGATCTGAATTGCTTAGACATAGTAAGGCCTTGATAAGTTTAATTCTGGTGGCTGCTAAAAAAAATGAGTACTACAAAATGGAAATCAAAGTCTAAACCAACTGTACTTGAAATAGTGAACATTGTAGCTGAGACAAAATAATTAGAAGTGGGATTTTTAGAAAAGGGTTGGGGCAAACTACACAGAAAACTGAAAGTTGTGGAAACAATATATACAGAATAATGATTTGGAGGAGGAGTGAGGTTTATGGGAAGGCAGGAAATGAACAATTTATGTAATTTTGGAATTTTGATTCTTGAAATTTGTCCCAGTATTGTGTCTTCATTGTGAAATGACACTACTGCAGGAAACTCTTCCTCCTCTTAAATATTTTGATATACATATAAACATGTCTACTCAGAAATAGTCTCTAAAAGCTTTCTAATTACACCACAATATAAACATTTTAAATTAAGACAATTCTAGGAAAAAAAGGCTATTTGAAAAACAACATTCAGTAACCAGCACCAAGCAACAGCTAATTTCAAAATAATAGTAACACACAGAGGCATTAGTACTGCAGTGCTCAAAATATGATGCAAAGTGTGTTTACATTTTACTTGGTAGAGCTTGTCTTTCAAGCAAAAGATCGGTGGACCATTCTCTTCAGTCAGTTAAAGGCAACTGTCTCAAAGGTATTTATTTATTTTACATTTTGTTTACCTGGAAAGTCTGACTGGACACATGTCCTTTTTCAGAGGAGGCCCGGGGAGAAAAGCTCCAGAAATAAAGTACATAGAAAACAATGGTTGAATAACATAATTAGAGTAACAGTAATTATTTCAAAAGACAGTTACTGAGTGAATACCAAGCACAGTACTGAAGTACACAGTTACAGACACATAGTTCATATACACATGCAATTACATATAGTTAACAAATACCTTCCAATAGTCGTCAAATATCACTAGTAGGGATAGTTGGAAGAAACTTATAGAGTGGAAAAGAAAAATGGGCTATCAAGGGGAGTTACTAGTGTACAGCCAGGAATTTGTAAGGTGTTTTTTTAGGAGTTTTTTTAAATAGTACCTTTGAGGTATTAGCCACTAGTGAGTTAAGTAGGTTATTCCACAGTTTGGAAGTATAGTTGGAAAAAAGTGATTCTCCTGCTGAGTTTTTGCTTTAGTGACATGTAGAAGTAGTTTGTTGCTAGAGCAGAGGGATCTTGAAGTGGAATAGGGTTGTATGATATCTTTGAGAGCAGGGATTTTTTTCTGATTGATGGAGTATTTTATGGGCAAAGGTTAGTTGATTAAAGTGAAGGAGTTGGGGCAGTTTAAGCAACTTGAGCTGGTTAAGTGATAAGCAGTGATATGACTTGTTATGAAGCATGTGTGGCAAATTTGGAGATTTTATTGTAACAGGCTTTGGGTTTGATAAGGTTGGTTTTGCTTAAGTTGGTTAAGATTGGGGAGGCTTATAAGAGAATTGACAAGATGTGTATTCTAGCAATAGTGACTTTTATACTGTTTGTTAGAAATTTATTGTTTCTATACAGGAGACTGAGTTTCTTGTGGACTTTTTTAATGGTTTGGGCTATATGAATGTCAAATTTTAGGTTATTGTCAATTGCAACACCTAGCAATTTGGTTTGGGTTGTCGAGGTGATTACTGTTTTATTTTTGGAGAAGATGTGGAAAGTTAGGGATGGTGAGGTAGTCCTAGATGGGCAGAAGAGAAGTTTTGTTTTACTGGGACTTACAATGAGTTGGGAGTTGGTCAAACAAGTTTCAACAGATAAGAAGGAATCTTGTGTAATGGTATGAAGGTCTTTGAGGGAGGATGCTGAGCAGATCAGTGTAGAGTCATCGGCATTCTGACTCACTGAGGCATGGAATGAAGCTGATTGGTGAAGAGAGAAAATAGAAGGGGTCCAAGGATGGAGCCTTGTGGGATCCTCTAAGGTGATGGGGAGAAGGACTGAAAGGCATTGTTTCCATCAGAAAGCCTGCTGACACCCTGCTAAGTAACTTTGGAACTACATAATAATGGGGTTGCTGAGATTTAGGGTGCAGAGAACACTGATGAGTTTCCTGTGGTTGACCATGTCAAAGGCAATGGACAGGTCGAGGAATATGGCCGATACAAACTGGCCATTGTTTCTATGCTAATTAACTGTGTTTGTAAATGACATTAGGGCTGTGATGGTGCTGTGAGAGGAATAAAAACCATGTTGGGTATGAGATAGGAGTTTATGTGTAAGGACGTAGTTCATAAGTTGGGTGTGCACAGCCCTTTCAAAAATTTTGGATAGAGGAGAAAGAATGGCAATTGGATGATATTTAGTTTGGTACAGTCACCTTCTTTATGTAATGGTAGAATGTACGATGTTTTCCAGATAGCAGAGACCTGTGTTTCAGATAATGATCTGTTTATGAGTATGGTTACAGGGTATATGATTGCTTCTGCTGTAATTTGCAGGAATTTAGCAGGGAAATTATCTGCAGCTAAGGAATTTAGCAGGGAAATTATATGCAGCTAAGGTAGTTGGCTTAAGTTTTTTTAGTAATTTTTTGATGGTATTAATGAAGACTGGGTTTAATGTAAATTGGTTGGGGCTATTATGTAGGTGTGTACTATTATGGTTTGAGATAGGAGAGGTAGGGTTGGACTTGGTCTGGGTGTTTCCAAGTACTTGAATGGATTCTGCACAGTAGTTTTTAAACTGAATTGCTAGGTTTCCGGAATTGTTAGTTGTTGTTAGAGTGGAAGTAGTTGATTTACCTGGTTATAATATATTGTTAACTGCAGCCCAGAACTTTTGTGGATTACTTTGATGTTTAGTCTGGACATTGTGGTAGTAGTTGCATTTGTGCAATTGTACTAGTTTTTTTTGCTTTATTTTGAATTTCTAGGAAAGTTTGTTTGGTAATGCTAGATTTGTTTTTATGGAACTGTTCCCAACATTATCTATGACTTTGAATAGGGATCTGGACTCTTTGGTTAGCCAGGGTGCATAGTTTGATTACTTTCTAATGTTTCTTGGTGGTAAATGGTAGTTCAGTATATCTAGGAAGCTGGAGTTGAAGGAGAGAACAGCATGTACCAAGGGAAAGTGTTTGATATGTTCCCAGTTGCAGCTTTTTAGGGCAGAGATAAACCTATTTGGATCAAAGTTTTTTTTTTTTTGTTTCTGATTAGACGGAAACAGGTTTGGTAAGTTTGATGAATGCAGTTTTTCTTAGTAGAAAGGTTGGGTTGTGGTCGCTCAGGCTGTCAGGGAGACAGCCTGAGTGGGATGACAGATTAGGATTATTAAGTAAAATCCAGTCGAGTATGGATTGACGCTTGGAGGTTTTATCAATCCTAGTGGGAGATGTGATGAGTTGAGAGAACTCATAAAGGTTAACATGAGTTGTAGGGCTTGGAGAGGAACAAAGGAGCCAATCAATATTAAAGTCACCCATCAGAATACTTTCTTCTGGGAGAGACTTGGAGGTCCATTGTAGAAGGTTTTCAAGTGTGGCAATATTGTTGCCTGGTGGAATGTATCCACCTATGATGTTAAGGTGTTTGTTGGGGTTAATGGTTAACTTAGCAAATATTTGTTCAACATTTTCAAAGTCAGGGATGTTTAGGTCAAGTGTAAGGTGGTCTTTGAACAAGATTGCTACTTGCCCTCCCCTTTTGTTTTTCCCATGTTTGCTTAGAATACTATATCCTGGGGCAGTGATTTCACTACTGCTGAGATCTGGTTTAAGCCATATTTCTGTTAATGTTACAATGTCAGGGTATTAGTGGGACAGAAGGGCATGTAGGTTGTGAATTTTGTTCATAGGTTCATAGGTGGGTACTAGGCTATCTGCCCAAAGGCATTTATAAGCCTAGCCAGAATGTGTTGGCTTTTGCCACCCCCCTTAGATTAGCTCCCTGTGCCTCTGTCCAGCAGACCCACTGAAGTGATCCCTGAGGTAAACTTTCTGTTTCCCATCCACTTGTCAAGGTTTCTTTTGAAGTGAGTTAGTGAGGAGCTCTGCCTAATGTAGATTGGGATCTTGTTCCAAAGCATGGGAAGTCTCTGGGAAAGGAATCTATCCCTCCAGCACATCCTATTTATTGTTGTGGTGAGGTTTAGATCTCTAGAGCATGTGGCTCGAGGGGATAAGGTTTTCTTTAGGTGGAGCATGTTCATCAGTTCTGGGTTGGACATGGTCTTGTATGTCAGGCAGAGATCACCTCTGAGTAGGCGGTATACAACCGAGTACAGCTGGAGTTTCTTCAGTCAAGCTGCATAGGGCATCTGTTTAAGGCCAGTGATCCTCTTGGTGAGGTACTTCTGTGGTCTTTCCAGCTGTTGCAGGTGTCTTGTAAAGTACATCCCAAATGGGGAGTTGTACTCTATGATCGGTCTAATGAGTGATGAGTAGAGGGGCACAATGACCTCTTTTGATCTGGATGCGAACCCTTTTGTGATTAGGTGGGCCATGTAGAAGGATTTTCTAACCACTTTGGCAATGTGATTATCAAAGGTGAGATTACTATCTACTTGGGTCCCCAGATAACTTATTACGTCTTCCGTATTTAGGGGACTACCACCTATGTGGTAGTTTGTGGGTACTTTGTTTTTTCCAAAGGGGATGACTATGCACTTTTTGGCATTTAGCTTGAGGCTATGATTTTGACACCAGGTATCCGTCTCAGTGAGACCCTTTTGGAGGATGTCTGTGTCAGCCGGAGAGTCAGTTATAGCCCCTAGTTTGCAGTTGTCTGTGAACTTGGTCAGCCATAGTCCTCCTGTGCTTGCCTGTACCTCTGAAAAGTATATGCTGAACAAGAGGGGTCCTAGGACCGAGCCCTGGGGAATGCAACTTGTAACTGGTTTAGAGTTGGACCTAGCTCCCACAACTCTCACCATGTGGGTTCTGTCCATGGGCCAGTTGGCAACCCATCTTGTGACGTAGGGGTTTATGTTCAGGCTGGTGAGCTTGTGTATAATACCAGAATGGGGAATGGTGTTGAAGGCCTTAGCAAGGTCTAGGTAGGCTGTATGTACCACCTTTCCCTCATCAATAGCCTTGGTAACTGTCTCAAAGAAGTCCACCAGGTTTAGGAGGCATGATCTGCCCTTAACAAAGCAAAACTGGGTAGGATCCAGTGTTTGGAGGTTCCCAATGTCTCTGTTAATGAGTTCCATGATGATGTGCTACATAGCCTTGCAGACCAAGCTAGTCAGGCTTATAGGGCAATAGTTTCTGGGGTCTGTTGTGGCTCCACCATTGTGGAGCAGAATAACCATTGCTGTGTGCCACTCTATGGGTATGTAGCCTGTGGAGAGGCTGAGTTTGAACAGTGTGTTTAGGTGAGGGGTTAGTTCATCTTTGAGCTCATGTAGGACGCAGCCTGGGACACTGTCTGGTCCCATTGATGCTGTACTTTTGGCTTTGGAGAGGGCTGTTTTAGCCTGAGTGTCTGTGATTTCAGGGATGCTACATTCTTCTGGTATGGTTATGGGCCCTTTTAGGGGTGAAGTTTGTGCTGAACCTGTCTGCCAGGATGTTGGCTATATCGGTCGGTTCAGTGTATTTTGTGCCATTCTGCACTAACTCTGAGCAGATCTGAGCATTGCCACTTAGATTCTTGACATAGCTAAAGAATGCCTTGTGGTTATCTTTGGAATTCTTGGCAATTTTTCTTTCAAAACTCGCCTTGGATGATTTTATGAGGGATCGTAGTTTCTTGCTGATACTGATCAGGGATGTCTTCCCTTCTTGGGATTTTACTCTTTTCTGTACTAGTTTCCTCCTTCTATTGTATAGCTTGGTTATGGCAGGAGTCCACCAGACTGGTTTCCTTTTCTTGGAGGACTGAGTCTTGGTTTTTCTTGGGATGGCATGAACCATGCATTCTTGTAGCTGCCCGTAGAATGTATTAGTAAAGGATTTTGCAGCTTGGACAGTGTTATCCTTCAGCATGGGGGCTTTGAAACTGTCCACCTTGGTCTTAAGTAATGTGAAGTTTGCTTCTGAAAAGTTTTTCATGGTGGTTTTCTTGTCCAAGGGTGGGGGCGGAATATAGATATCCAAAGTAATTTGTTTATGGTCAGATCTAACCAGTGAGGGGTTGACCTCTGGTGTGGAGCACCGGTCGCCCATGTTGGTGATGACCAGGTCCAATATGTTGTCACCTCTGGTGGGAGTGTTGACCAGTTGAACCAGGGCATTTGAGTTTATAAATTCTAGGAAAAGTGGGCAAGGGAGTTAGTACTTGAGTAGTTCTCCCAGTTAATGTTTGGGGTAATTGAAATCACTCAATATTAGAGTGTTTGGTAGGACCTTTATGTTTCCCAGTGTTTCCAGAAATGCAGAATGGGGGCCCTGGGACATGGTGTGTGATCTGTAGCAAGCTACAATTTGAATTGCAGTTTTGCCCATTGTTAGTTGCACGTGGATGATCTCTAAAGCATCGTGCTGTGCCACTAACCTGGAGGTGTGGGTATCCTTGATGAATATGGATACACCCCTGCCTTTTGTATTTTGGTTTGGGTTCTGTGGCCGAAATGTATGGTATGAGTTGTAGCCTGGTAGTGCTGGGGTGCTCTCTGGAGCCTTAAACCAGGTTTCTGCTACTGCACATATATCGATTTTCTCCATACTGAGGAGTGCCTCGAGTGCGTGCATTTTGAGGTTTAGACTTCTGGCATTGAGTAGCATTACCCTCAGTTTTTTGTTACTTGTGCTATTTATGGTGGTGGGTTTGTCTTTTGAGCTTTGCCTAAAAAAGGCACTATGGGGATGGCAAGAGCCTTGGCCAGTATTCGAAAGCATAAGGCTGACAGGTCCAAGCCGTCTCTAAAGAAGCAGTGTGGCTTGTTGAGCATGTCATCCCAGGCGGACAGACACTGGATCCCCTTTGAATGACACCAGAAACTTAGCCAATTGTTGAAATCGAGAATTTTTTCTTTATACTGTGGTATCATTCTTGGTGAGGGCAGGATGCTACTCAGGGTCAGGGTAATACCAGCCTGGGCTATGTGATCCGAGAGCTCTTCCATGTCTCTTTTCATGTAGTCCAGAGAGGTACGACTCAGGTCATTCACACCAACATGGACAATGACAGAGTCATATTTGTACTTGTTTTGGAGTGACCTAAGTGCTTGTGTTATGTGGCAGATCCTGGCACCTGACAGGCAGCTAACAGTAACCTTCTCCTTATTCAGCCTAGTGAGTGGGCCATCAGTGGGCCTGACTATAGAGTCACCTATTACTAGTATGTTGGGCATGTTATTTTGCCTCAAGGGCTGTGATTGCGTGGCACACTGGTTTTGTGAAGTATGTGTTTCATGGTTTGTGTTGGGGGGGTGGAGGTTGCTTGGATGTTTGCTTTAGAGGTCTGTGTTGGTTTTGCCTCCGAGTATGTTTTCATGTATTTATGTGTTTTTTTTGCCAGGCTGCTTTAATGGGTCTGTGTAAGACTAGTGGTGTAATGCAAGTATTTCCCTTCTCCTCTTGACTGTCTGATCCAGTCTTGGTTTGAGAGAGCTTAGCCTCTAGTTTGGTTGTATAACGGCATCTCTCGCATGTATTAGTGTTTGGTGGTAGGAGGAGGGGGTTGTCTATGTACATGAAGCAGTTGTAACTACTAGTTGTTACTTATGCTTTTTACAATCATATTAAAAAGAAGATGGGAAGATTTGTTTCTTTGGTGGAGTATATCAAGGTTTGATGGTGATAAGTTGGGTACTGTATTGTATCTGGAAGCGGGACTAGGATTAGGGTTCATGTCTCCTGAGAGGCTTAACTGTTTAATTATGTATAGAAGGAGTTTGGAGAGCTTATACTGGAGTTTAGTGTATCTGTGAGAGACTGGAGATGTGGTTTGTTGAGGAAGAAATTTGATTTTGTGATAGTCTGTGTAGGTGGTGTGGAAACGGGTTGGATCTATAGTATAGTGTTGACAACTGCATGGATTGTAACATGAGGAGGTATGCCAGGGAGGGAATGTAGTAGAGTGTCATATGAGGAGAGACAATACAAGAGAAGTGGTAGAGAGCTGGTAGTGATAAGGAGCAGTGTTATATTTAAGGGCTTCATGTTGAGGCAGGTTGCTTGTGTGAATTTGTTAGCAGCTAAGGATGTAAGGAGTTAGAAGTATGTGTAGGTGACTTGGTAAGCTGTATGACAGTATTGAATGTTGTATTCCTTTAGCTGGTTGTTAGGGCAGAGAATAGTTGGATGAAGTAAGGGGATGGAATTGTCAGTAATAGGGTATGGTAATGGTAGGTGTGTTGTGATGACACCCTGAAGAAATATTGGACAGTTTCAAACAGCAGACACCACAGTCATGGGCTCTGTTACTCACCTTCTCAGAGCACAGTAACTTAATGGGACGAACATACCAATACGGCACCACTCTGACTTTAATAAGACACCTGCTACCAGTTACCTGTCACATTCTGGCATACCTCTCAACTGTACAGATTTTTGGCTCGTATTTTTAGTCTATTCCTCTTAAAATGCGTAATTTTCTGGCAAGTCACTAAGGATTGAAATCACAAAATAATGGCATACGTTTGAGTTTCAGACTTAAAATGCATGCTAACATAAAACCTGTTATTCTAGCAAATTATTATATTTATAGGAGCAATATTTAAAATCTGCCCCTACTTTTGGGTCTTTGTTCCCCCAATATTTTTGGCTTTGCTCAAATTTCTCATGCTAACAGTTTGACAGGTATATTCTGGTTAGGCCATGTTCTCAACTTTAATAACTTACAACATGCACAGGACCAGCTTAAGGCATAAAACCAACAGCTTGATGTCCTGCATGGGAGGCGGTATGACTCAATAAGGTGCAATGAGTAATTCTTGGAGAACAGATCAGAACAGTTACTACACAGGAGTCCCTGGTATGTTGAGTCCACATACATGAGAAGGGGAGAAGGGGAGAGAGAGAGAGAGGGGGAGAGAGAGAGAGAGAGAGGGGGAGAAGGGGAGAGAGAGAGAGAGAGAGAGAGAGAGAAATGGGAGTCATTTGTGTCCTGTACTACAGTGTAGGTAGTTGTAGTCATCTACATCAACTTTCTAAGGGAAAGTGTTCCGAATGACTCTGTGAAGCCACTGATAGTACTTGGCACAATCACCACCCCTTATCACAGCTGTAGCCCAACCCCCACCCTACATTATCATACATGTGTGCAAACTCTATATTGTCTTAAACACTAGTGTTTCAAACTTCATTTTAGGAAAGCTAATATGTAAGCCTCTAAAAAGGTAACAAGAAAAATAAAAAAATAAAGAAATGACAGTCGCCAGTCACATTACATTAGTAGAAATACATTTTATTGTCACTATGAGCTGCAGATACATTATTAGATGAGTGCACTAGGCTAATTGCAGGATTTTCAATTTGTACACCAGATTAAGAGGTGATGTATTCCTCTATTTATTCCTTATGTGAATTTCTCCTGATCATTATGCACTTGATCAACTAGTAGTTATACTCAATACAGAATGCCTGTTTTTAGACATCTGTAGTTATGTTATTAGTGCATTCCACAGAAATCTATATTCTTTTAAATCTCATGTCTACTGTTTCTATAGGGGCTACTCCTCCTTTTTAATGGCGACAAACATCTCTTCATTGACAACACTAGACCAAATTTTGCACCATCAGTCTGATGGCAATTTCTGTTCCTCTCTCTGACAGACAATACCAGCATTCCAGTAACGCAGCCTGGCTCTCTGACATACTGCTACAGAAAGGCATTTTGATAAAGCCACAGCACCATTTGCTCTCCTTGAGGGTAAAAAAGGGAATCTCTAATGAAACAACTGATAATGTGTTTCAATAAATTCATGTTCACTAAAATTAACAACACAAAAGTACCTCACCAAGAGGATCAAGGGTCTCCAACATATGTCTTATTCTGCCAGACTAAAGAAACTCCAGCTCTATTCAGTAGCATACCACCTGCTCAGAGGTGATCTGTGCCTGACGTACAAGGCCATGTCCAATCAGGAACTGATGGACATGCTCCACCTCAAAAAATCCAAATCCATCAGAACCACGAGAGCTAAAGACTTAAACCTCGGCACAAGTATGAATAGGACATGCTGGAGGGATAGATTCATAACCCAGAGGCTTTCCATGCTCTGGAACAAAATCCCAGTTCATGTTAGGCAGAGCCCCTCACTAACTCTCTTCAAGAGAAATCTTGATGAGTGGATGGGAGATCGTAAGTTTACCCCAGGGGTCACATCTGTGTCACTACTAGACAGGGGCACAGTAAACTAATTCTATTATATAAGGGGACCTTCACTGTGTCACTACTAGACAGAGGCACAGTATTCTAAATCTATTCTGTGCATTTTTGTACCATTTCATGGGGTGGCGAAAGCCACATCACTATGGCTAGGCTTACAAATGCCCCAGGGCAGATAGCCTAGTACTAAACTATGAAACTATGAAACAATGTCATTTATTGATAAATCCTCATTGCCCAGTTCCTTAAAGCAGTCATTGATGCTAGTAAGGTCACCTCCTTCCAGTCTCTTTACACTTTCATTTGGATTGGAATGGTGGACTATTGTTCCAAGTGTTGTTACTTCTGATTTGCTAATCTCTGGTATCTCCTAGGAAGGGATTCTGATTAAAAAAAAACAAACAAACAAAAAAAAAAACTGCAGCTCCATTAGTGAATGAATTTTAAGGAGGGGGTTACGAAAAATTCATATTCTTCAAAACTCTAATAATGTGATGATGATGTATAGTATCAAATGTCTTGGGCAAATACAAATTCATCAGGTGAACCAATCCATATCCAAGGTTTCAAGTACATAAGAATTAAAAACCTAATGAGATTTTCTACAGTAGACCTTCCTGAAGCAAAAGCATGTTGAAATATACCATAATATGCTTTTGTTTCACTGATATTTGCATCACAGAAAACAGCATCCACTCAAATGACTTTCTTATAACATTACTCAATTATCAGTCCCAAGCACATGCTACCTTTATGTAATGGAAGAATCAAGACACATTTCCATCGAGCTGGTATAAATCCTGCTTTCAAAGATAACTGACATAAATATAAGAAGCTTTCTGTGCTACTCTTCTTTATGGAAAAATGAATAATCCATTTAACTCCTCAAGGCAAGATTATGCGTCTTTTCTTATTTTTGATAAAGCCTTCTCAATCAACCATTTGAGGAGGTAAATAATTTGAGTTCATTCGCGATCCACTAAGCATCTATATAAGAATTTTTCACAGGACCACCCCCCTAGTTCCTCAAAATGCTTAGCAAATAGATCCACTAAGATCCTTGGATCTCTTTCTCTTGCTGCACATGTCGGATAGATGCTTAAACTCACAGCATTATTACTTTCTGTAACACATTTATAGAATGATTTTTTATTATCTACCTCATTGCCTTCCAAATTCAATTCATACTCACACTTAGTCTTCATAATCTTATGTCTAAGATCTGATCCCACTCTCTTATATGAAATCTTAATATATATACAGAAAGGGAATGCTTTAGTTTATCTCAGGACTCCTTTTTCAAACACTTCCTTATTTTAGAGTTAAACTGTGGACATGTTCTGATGTGTTAGATGTTTCTCTTACTGGAATAAACTTTTTGTATTGAGAGATTCATTCTCTCATATAATTTAATCTGGATCTCTTCAACTGACAGATCTCCAAACTCACCTCTCTCTCTTTACTTCCAACTGCCAAAAAACTTGATAATAGATAGAACATCAGCTTTATAACATTTTTTTTATAGAGACAAGCTACATTTCCTTAAGGGAACCTTTCAACTAAAATTGCATTTAAATAAACAGTGGACAGAAACTCCCACAGGATTTAAAATAAGAACATCCCTAACATTAACATCTTGAGATCTTACAACAACATCTAAAATATTGTTTTTCCTTGTTGCCTGAAATATGTATTGCAATGCCCTAGCCCCATAATCAGAGATAAAAACTTCTTATCCAATTTACTGCTGCCCCTCATGTAACACTCTATACAGTATAGCATTGGGGACTATACTATTTATTTGAACATGCTGCTGTATGCACGGACTGTAGCAAGCATATCCTTCTCAGTGAGACTACTGCATATTAGCTGGGCCCTCCTAACATCTCCTTGGTGGTGGAAGAGATTGGATTTTACCAGGAATTATGCAAATTGCATGTATTCCACACAAAGTAGTACAGAAAGACTGATCGCCTGTGTAGTAATTTCTAACTCATCCTAAATGCAGCCCTCCACTGTTTTGCTTTATTCAGTTACTGGTCATTAAGCATTGTGTGATACACGTAATGTGTCCATGTCTCCCTTCACACCCTCCATATCACATGAAACAAAATACATGAAATTCAGGAACATCAGACTGGTGAATATGCCACATTTTTAAATGAATTTGTAGCAGATGAGTATAACTGAATATTCAAACGTGAGTACTTTTTTATGTATTTCTGAAATATCATCTTGTCTGTCCAAGAAGATCACATAGCTCTCCTTACTAATTGCCTGTAATATACACTCACTACACAGCCACAAAAATCTTGCTTTTCTGTCATAAAGGCTATTTATATGCCTGTAAAGAACTGATGTTGATTCTTAAAACATATTGGTCCGCAATAAACTGTTGAACATATGTGGTAATAAGATTGAAATGTTTATGGCATAAAATGCTATTCAAAATTCCAATATTTTAAAATGTTACTCATCAGATCTGAAATTAATGCTGTGGGGACTCAAATCATAAAGTATTCCAGAAGCCGGGACATAAAAATGAATACTGATAGGGCATGCTGTGGCATTTCTCTTGCTAAAGGAAGAAGCCTAATGATGTCTGTAAGAAATTGTAATCCATTCATGGAAACACATAGCCATAACAAATTTTCTCTGAAAAAGTCTCAGTTGTTTCTGATTTTTTTCTAACCCATACTCTTGGCCAGGTCATAGGTTTTCCTTGGGGTCTTCACTATCCTTCTTTGCCACCAGGGTGACACTTTGATATCACTCTGTATTAGGAATTACTTGGGGATCCTGATCCGATGCCTAATGCCAAATGGCATGAGCATATGCTACTATGGATAACAGGTAGTTATAATTTAAAAATGCTTTATAGGTATTAGACTTAGGAGAAGTTTCCATCTTTAAACAAGCTAATACCATGTCAATTTCTGAGAATGATTCTCTATTCCCCAGTCATGGAATTTAAATTTTTTTTTAACTTTTGCACAGAATACTGTACAGTTCTTTCCACTAGATTAATAGTAGGGATAGAATATGCGTCGCTGTGAACAATTCCTGTCATTGCTTTGTTAAGCATGAACACTGCAGGTATCCCATTTGTTCATTACAGTTTAATTTAAGTAATTTCTCCATACTTTCTAGCTTATACAGTGCACTTTCTGTCTCAGATATTGGACAATAAAGCACTCTTCTGGCCTTTTTATGATATTAATTTATACAAATATAATTTTCACATTTTTCTAAATATCTCAGCAACCAAGTAACATAGACAGATCCCCTTAGCTTCATAGGAAAGCGCTCACCTAGATGAATAAAATGCTGCTGACAGCATGCATATAACTTGAGTGGTTGCTGAGATATTTTAAGTTGTTTACAAAATATTACAAATGTAACTGTGTTTACTGTGACTTATAAAATTTGGTTTAAGACCTAGAACCAAAACAATATTATCTCTACAAAAATTGTTTGTGATGAATAGTTTGTCATTTACACTTCTTTCATAACCCCATGGTTCCAGAGATATGAACATTTATTTGAAATACAAGGACATAATTTGATTCTGTCAAAATGCTTAGGCTCCACCCACTGGAAGTTACAGTGCAAACTTCCTGAGCTCCATTGCATTGAAGTCTGACTTGGAGAGTGTCAGACAACACTTTATAGGTGATGACATCAGCAGTGTCTGGTGGAGAGAAAATGGTAATAGAAGTGTCCCGTATGCTGGTGTGAAATGCTCTCTCTAATGTCAAGCAACTGCAGAAACACACACACACACACACACACACACACACACACACACACACACACACACACACACACACACACACACACACACACACACACTACCCTACTGCAGTGAGATCAGAAACCTTACCTAAGTACACAGACTACAGAACTCAGTACTTTGTGCAAGCACCACAACACAAGTCTTACTTTTACAAGGCTGTTGGACAACTTACAGTGGGTGACATCAGCACCAGGTGATGGAGAAAAAATATTGGGAGGCCTGCATGAAATGTATGTGTAGGCATGTACAAGTGTAAAAATATTTGCAGTTCATGGGATTGGAGTGGTAACTGTATGATACACACTTATGCTCCTCTGACTAGATAGACACACACACACACACACACACACACACACACACACACACACACACACACACACACACACACACACACACACATATACCTCACAGTTGACTGCAGTGAGAACAGAACCCCTACCTAAGAACAGAGACTACAGAACTCAGTAGTTTATGCAAGTGACACGTGCAAGTCTGACTTTTACAAGGCTTCAGGAAAACTTATAGTGGATGACATCAACACTGGAAGTTGGAGAGAAGATATTGGGAGGCCTTCATGAAATGGATAGCTAGTCATGTTCAACTGCCAAGATATTAAAGTTACGCATTTTACCAGACTGATTTGTCAGTGTATACCATAAGCGTTAAACTCCCTAGTCTGCCTTTCAAATCATTTACTTCTGATTTCTCTACTCTATCAAGACTTAAATTACTAGCAACTATATACTAACATTTTTGCTCTATTGTCAAATTTGCTCTATTTTTGTTTTATAGCTTTTACTTATATCTTTATTGTATAACTGTTTTTTGAAATTCTTCTGTATACTGCATCTGTAAACGTTACTGTAAAATATGTGGAGCTTTTCTCCCTGGGCCTTCGCTGAAAAAGGGCTATTAGCTCAGTTGGACAAACCTGGTCAACAAATGTAAAATAAACAAAATAAATAAATAAAAATAAATGAGTGTGCAATGTGTAGTAGTTGGTGGTTCTTTTCCAATGTGCAGGTATACTTTAAGAGACAGCTTTATAAAGTGTATGCTAACAAGTGTCCACATTACTACAAGTACTGGAAATTCTGAATGTGTATTGTCATTCTAAAGATGTGCATGGTATATAAGACATTTGTTGTTAACTTATGTAGTGCAATTGATATAGTTGTGAACAAGTACGGAGAGACCAAGGCTGCAGTGCATGGGGGTAGGTAATAGATGGCTACATTGTACATATGTGACATTTTCTTAGATAGAGCCTTCATTTTTTTCTGTTTCCACATGTAGTTTCATGTCATGAACACTAAGTGGACAGTAAACTAAAATAATACATGCTATTGTCCACTTTGCATAGCGCACTGCTTAATGATGGTTGGTAAAGTGTTTGCACATTTCTACTACTTTCCTTGTTTGCACTTAGTTAAGCAGTGCGCAAACATGAGCCTCAAAGCTAAAATTCTAAGACTTCTCAGTACTGAGGGTATGAAACACACGTGCTGCTTAGTTGACTCTGTGGCAGCAGGTGTAAATGCATTGACACATTTCTTTTTGAGCCCAGATATAGGGTTCGAATCCAGGTGCATTTAATAATTTTAAATAAGTCGTGATAATGCAAGGCGATAAATCTTTATACTATTTTCACAGTGTGTTATTGCCTGTTGACATAGTATCGTGTGTTTAAGTGGCATTGCGCAGAAGTAACTGCACGTAACAAGAGCTGTTCACCATTGCTTGACATTGCTGTGCAATGCCAATTTTTTTTTTTGGTACTTTTGTATGTGATTCTATTTTCTGATCCAATTATAGGTGTTAAAAGGGGGTACATAGGAAACTGGTGAAATGGGGGCAAGCAATGGGGAAGAACAAAGGGAAAGCAATATAGGAATGTGTAGGAGGGAGGTAGGAAAGAACCACAGCTATCAATTTCTTCATCAGTGTAAAATGAAAATATGTACAGAACATTAGCTGAATTTGGATTGTAACCACCACAAAGAGAGGTGACGACAATGTGATCATGTTGTATAGTCAATAGGACAAAATAAAGTGTGTCAAGTAGACGTGTGCAAAATGGACATTTTTTTGTGTGTGACAGGTGATTTTTTTAACTTCAGTAAAAAAGGAAGGCTGAGTAAGGGATACTGGTATTTCTGGGTCAGGTAAGTTGGGTAGGTGAGGAAGCAAATGCAAACAGGACAAGCAAGTCAAGACACAGGGATGGTGTGGGACACAAAAAGTTGGGGGACACCATGATTGGGGTGAGGGAGGGGACAATGCAAGCTCATGCCCATCAAACATGGGGACAGTGAGAATCTAGTCCTCACCTGCAGGACTGTCATCATTGTCCCCTTACTCCACTGGCTGCTGAAGTGCTTGACATCTTCTTCTCCTATGGACCATGAGGGAGAGCAGTCTGTCCATCTGGCATAGGCATACACCAATGGTGGTTTGCACGACCCTATGCACCAACCCTGGCATCTCCTGGCAGTACTACAGCACCAGCTGTCAGGGTAGTGCTACCTGAGGGTGCAGGCAGCGCAGGGGCACCAGATACAGTACTGCCAGGTTGGGTCTCAGATGTGCTAAGCATCAATGCTGGAGCTGGTGGAGCAGGTGCATATCTGTGTTTGTGATGTTGTTTTGCTAATTGTATTTTTGCCATATGTTGGTCTTAGAAAGTTAGACAGTTGATAGAATCAAAACAGTTTTTTTCATCAGTAATTTTAAGAGTCTTTTGAGGGTTGTGAAGTCTGAAACTGAAATGTCTCATTACTTTCTAACTTCTCTCTTTAATGATTTTCAAGTACAAAAGTATGATGCCAAACGGAGGACTTTTGGTGACCATCAGTACTTTTGAAAGGTATGAATGTGTGAATCTTTCATGCCTGAGGCCTATTACTTGATAGAGAACACATGTATCACATAAGTCTCTGCTGTCTCATGTTAAAGTTATTGCTGTACAAATCACCCACCTTTTACTTACTTACGTTACCAAGTAACAACATGCAAGGGTATGCCATTCATTTGTATTATTACACAAGTTTGTATTAACACTCCAGGTTCAATGCTTAGCTTGTAAATGCAGCAGTTGCTACAGTTTTAGTTCAATGCTGAGTCTGTCTGATGCTAGGAGTACACAGCCATTACATGGGTAGGTAAAGGATGTGATCATTTCCTGGCATCAATGTTGCTATACATATGTGCATAGGATGAAGGTTTTAGCCGCTTAGATGGTGAGTGAGTGTACTATGCATCACCCCTTAGCCAATGTAAGGGCATATTGAGCACACCTATGTCTGCTACAGCCACAGCAGCTGCTGGTTTCCCCTCTGACTCCTCACCAGCGTGTGACTGTGGTGACCTTGCCAGTGGTGGTGGGATGTGTGCCCCTTCCCCTTGTTGATCCTGCTGAAGTTGTTTTCTCAGGATGATGTTGTGAAGCATGGCACAGACAGTGAAGATTTTAGTACATGTACATCATTTGCACTGCAGGGCTCCCCCAGATGTATCCAGGTAGTGGAACTGCGACTTCAGCACCCCAAACACATTCTCTATATATTTCTGGTTTGGGCATGGGCCTAATTACAGCATTTTTCAGTGGGAGTGCATGCGTTTCTGAAGGATCTCATCAGCCATGGTTCAGATGCATATCCCACATCCCCTAGTAAATGACCCTGTGGGATATCACACCTACTGAATATCTGATACAGTTGGGAGTTGTGCCAGATATGCGAGTTATGGTAACTCATGATGATGATTCATTTAGCATTACACAAAATTTGGCAGTTAATGGAGTGTAAGCCTTTTTTTATTGATGTAGACCCTTCCCTGTTCCACAGGTGATGCCTTAATTTTTATATGTGTACAATCTATGGCACCCAGTACTTCAGGGTAGTGTGCTACAGGGTAGAACTCTTGCATATTTGCGGCCCTGTCCTAAGGAGTATGGGGAAAATATATGTGGTCACTGGCTTGCTGGAGCATAGCATTCAGGAACTGATGGAAGATCCTGGATGCTAGTGCCTGTGACACTCCTAGCATGTCCTCTGTTGGTTTCTGAAAAGTTCTTGTATCTAAAAGTCTAAGTGCTGCACATACCTTCATCTCTACTGGGATGGGTTTCACTCTATTTGCCCTGCCTCGGAGTTGAGGATGACAGAGGTTGCTGAGTTCCTGTACTGTGCCTCTGTGTACCCTGTAGCACTCTACAATTCCACCTCATGCAGATTGTGATAAGCTAACTGGGTCTGAAAACTCTTCTCCTTCTTGCTGTGGTCTATTAGCAGCAGCAGAGACATCAGCCTGTTGCACATACAGATGAATTAAAGCACCAGCAGTCCCTAACATTTTATGCAGACTCCTTTCCATGTCTGTATTCCAATAGGTTTTGGAATTTGCAGGAAGTACCAGCACTGAGTCTACATGGCTGCTCCGCCACATACCCCTCAACCTCTTAGTGCAAGAAATCTGGACAAAGCCTGACATAATGGGGGGACAGAGGCCCAAAAAATAGGGACACATTTTAAATACTGCACTTATAAACTTAAAAAGATGCTAGAGTAATATAAATTGTGTTAGCATGCATTTTTGAAGGATATGAAGTCTGAAACTCAAATGCATGTCATTATTTAGTGACTGTAATCTTTGGATCATCCCAGTGATTTGTCAAAAATACAGTTTTTATGAGGAATAGTCCAAAAATATGAGGCAAAAAGCTGGATATTCTGCAAAAATCTGTAGTTGAGAGGTATGCTCTTCCATCTTAGATAGGTTGATTAGTATACAATTCAGCTGCTTATGCTGTAATTAGCATGCCACTTACTGAATACAAAACAGTGTGCTACTATGTGCACATCACACTGCGATGTGCACATGAACATAGTGGACCATGTAGGATTTATTAAATCTACATTATAGTGTATACAGTTAAGTTTTTATTAATTAACTGCTGCTTTCACTTTAATTTAGGTAAAATACTATAGATATTGTTGATGGAAGGAGATTTGTAAGTTCCAAGTTTATACTGCTATGTGGATTCTAAATAAGAAGCCAATTTTCAACATCAGAACTTCTTACATTCAAACAAAGCATTTTGAATGATGCATTATTAGAATTTATTTTCCTTATTATTCACAACTTTCTGCAGTCTAATTCTTACTATTCTTTTAGTACTGCCTACATAAAATTCTTTGTATGAAATTTGTCAGATAAACTACACTTTTTGTAAAACACAAGCAACATTATAATAACAATATACATTAAAACTATAATACTGGGAACAATACATTTTTCTTGCTCTTTTGGTATGTGACATACAACTTATCTGCACATGTTCTACAATACTGTCACTAATCAGCATATCACTGTTTCTGTAAACATTCTATAAACACTCATATACCTCAAGCAACCAAGGCAAACCTATTAATAAATCTGATATTACTTTTTTTTCCTCAACAATCTTTTATTTTTCAAATACAGTTGAATAAATTCCATAGTATCTGTATATAACATCTTAAGAAACTATGTACATTATTTACATCAGCCTGACACTATAACAGAGCTCAATATGCACAATTACTTTATAGGTATAACAATCCAGCTATCAGAGTGTATCTGTTCAGTTATTGTAAACTGTCAATTAATGATAAGACTTTTTCCATGGATTGTTAATAAATGGCTTAGGATGAATCCTTAATTCTTTAATTTTAATTTTCAACAATGCTGTGGTCTTCAGTAGGCTGTAGAAGTCTTCCAAAGTCGGTATTGTGTTAGTATTCCATCTTCTTGTTACACACTTCCTTGAGATTACAAGTATTGTCCAAACTAGATACATATTTGACTCATTCAAATGAGGACCTGCGTACACATAATTAATAATACTAGAGCTTTGAATAAGTTAAATGATTCATTAAATAAAGCTTGTAAAAAGTTTTTAATATCATTCCAAAATGGCTTAATTTTAACACAGTAGAAAAAAAATCTGATTCCAATCTGCATTGTGCATTTGCTCACACCTCCAACATATTCCCTTTGTGGAAGAATTAATTTTAGTAATTCTATCTGGAGTTAAGAATGCTCTGTGCAAGTATTTTAATTAAGAACTTTCCAGTATTGTGCAAAGGATGTATGCTTTATTGATAATAAAATATTTAATTTAATTTCTTCAGTTAGCTGTAATGAGTGTCCTTTTGTTATATAATTCCAATATGAATATTTGGGTGTTGTTTTATAATTTATCAATATCTTGTAAAATTTTGAAATACTATTTCCCATGTCATAATCATTATATATGATTTCATATAGGTATTTCGTAAGTTTAGGTATTTCTTTAAATGAAGAATTACTAATTATTCTGCATAAATCTTGCAAATATGTCAGAATGCTTTGCATAGTTAGCCAATCTTGTTGTGGAATTTTGTATGTTGTTTCTATTGTTTGCATTACCAGAACATTTAGTTCTTTGATACACTGAAACCAACAAACAAATCCTTTGTGTTCCCAGGAATTAATTATTTCTCTGTATATTTTATGTGGATAGCTCTTTGTAACTATGAATGATGTTAAAAGATCAAATCAGATTTTTACATCTATATTTGGATTAATCATTTTCCTAAATGAGTCAATGTAATAATTAATCATACGAGTTTTAGTGGGCTTTGTTATGTTACATTGCATACTAATACATAATAGTGCCATGGCAAATTGTTTTTATATGTTATTTGAAATTTTTTCTAAATCAAATTAATTTATTGATATTACAGTTAGTAATTCTTTCCAATTCACAGAATAATTTGGACTTATCCAATCTGAGATTGTTTTATATATTGATGCTTTTATATATGTTTCTATATCAGGAAAGTTTAATCCTGCCTGTCTCCATGGTCTGATATGATGTATTAAAGCTATTATGTTTCTTTTGGGAATCCATAAACATTTTATTAGGCATGAGTTTATTTCTTTGAGTATATTCTTTTCTGATAACAGCTGTATTGCCAAAGCTATATATAGAATCTTGGGTAGTACAACCATTTTTATTAACTGTAGTTTATCTTCAAATGTTAATATTATTTTGTTCCACTTTTCTACAGAGATTTTAATTGTACTGATGATATTATTGTAGTTTTTTTAGACTAATTCATTATTATCCTTGCATAACTCAATTCCTAGATATTTTAAGGTAGATTCTTGTTTCCCTATAACATGATTCTCCTTCATCTGCAATTTTATTTTTATTTAAAAATAAAAAAATTTATTTTGATTTATTGAAATGGAGTCCTGAAGTCCTGTAAAATGTGTCAATTAAAATATCTAATTCTTCTAATGTCTCTTTTGTATTGGATACTGTTAATAATATGTCATCAGCAAAGAGCATTACTTTAGAATTGTATTGTTCATAAACATCTACTCCTTTGATTTTTTTTGTATTGTTACGTATTGAATCTGCCAATATTTCAATAGCCAAAGCAAACAGAATCGGTGACATGGGACATCCTTGTTTAGTACCCTTTGTTATATGTATAGATTCAGAACTGAAAGAATCTAGCTTAACATACACTAAATTATTTGTATATATATTCTTTAGTAGATGAACAAAGGAAGGAGGAAATTCAAACAACACCAGAATTTTGAATAAATAGTCCCAATTTAGAGAATTTAAGGCTTTCTCTATATCTAAGCCAATTATGAGTGTTTCTTTATTTTCTTTATTAATATAATCTATAAAAGAAATTATCCTTTTAATATTGTCATGTGTGTGCCCATGATATATAAATCCAGTCTGATCATTATTTAATGTTTTGGATAGTGGTATTTTCATTCTGTTAGTTAATATTGTCATAAATATCTTATAGTCATTATTTTAGTAATGATATAGGTCTGTGTGAGGTACAGAGGTTTGGGGATTTGTTTTTATTTAGGATTAGTGTGATTAAGGAATATCTCCAAGAGGGTGGTATTAAAGCTTGTGACTGAATTTCTAATAGAGTTTTATGGCAGAGGGATAGTATCTTTGAAGGAAAAAGTCTACATGTTCCATAATTATGCCATCTCTACCTGGACCTTTATTATTTTTACCCTCTTTTATTGTATCTGTAATTTCATTGTAGGATATGGGTGCTTGCAGATCTAGTTTAAATTTTTCTGTTTTTTTTTTTATATTAGAACATTTTTCATCTAGTTTTAATCGATATGTATATTTTCTTTTTGGAAATGTTCCATATAGTGATTTCTATAGGCATCAAGAATGTCACTGGCTATATCCGAGACATTTTTCACTTTCTTTTCATGGAAGATACTTTTAATGTTATTAGCTTTTGATTATATTTTGATTCTTGCCAAGGTATTAATTTTTAGTTTTTCTAAAGCTAATTTTATATGTTAGAATTTCATTTTATTTATTGTTTAATACTTCTACTTCCTTTTCATCTCCAAATTATGTTGATGTTTTTTCAGCTTTTACTGACAAAAGTTTGGATTGTAGATCTAATAATTCAGAATCCCATTCTCTGATTTTTTTATACCAAGTTAAGGTTTTACCATATATGTAAGCTTTTAATGAGTCCCATATCATTATTTTATTGATCTCTGTGGTGTAATTAATATCTAAGAAGAACTGTAATTCAGATAACCAGGATTTTAACTATTTAATTTTAGTTATATATGCTGGAATTCTGGAGTTAATGATTAATGGTTTGTACCCGTTTCAAATTTTATTATCAATGAATTGTGGTCTGAAAAGGAGCAGGGAGTTACTGAGAAATTAATGATTTTAGAGTGTAAGTCATGGTCAGCAAATATTTTATCTAGTCTAGTTTGTGTACCAAATCTGTGATCTTGATGGGAAAACAACAAAGATTTATCTGCTTTACATTTGAATGTATTTACAAGATGAAATGATTCTACCCACTTGTTTAAAGCTTTTGATACAGCAGATGTATGCAGCTGTCTTTTATTTGTAGTTTCAGAAATATCAAATATACATTTAAAATCTCCTCCTAATATTAAGTTGCCTTTATAATTATTGGAAATGAAATCCAAGTGTTTTTTTAACAATTCCTGATCCAATGCCTGGGAACCAGTATAGATTGGCTAGGGTCCATATTCTGTTATTATATTTAAGTATTACTAATGCCATAATGCCTTCTTTATCTTCATACTTATAAATGATTTATTGGTTAATTACATTTGTTTTCCATAAAATTGTTACCCCTTTTGTCTGTCTTATAAGTGGATTGTGTCAGTATCATATATTCCTTAGGATTCCATTTGTAATTATCATTTGTTTTGAAATGAGTTTCTTGAAGGAAGACAGTTTGTGCTTTGTTCAGTTTTAAATATTTCAGTAGATTTCTCCTCTTGCTAGGATTGTTTAAGCCATTGGTATATAAATATAATAAAGTTAAATCCATCTTAGGTTATTTAGACTATGTATATTTTGTTTTATTGTGACTATTAAACATTTTCCTCTGATAACTATAAAGTATATGTTTGAGCTTTTAAAGAAAATTATCAGTTTTATACTTTGAGTGTTTATCAATAAAGTAATGTTTTGGTCAGGCATACTAAAAATGTTTTTGTGAAATAACAAATTTAAATTAATAAATGTTAACAAAACTAAGATCCACACTAGCCATGGAATGAGAAATCATTCCTAATCTGATGGATAAACCTAAGTTGATCAGACCCTGACAATCCAGAACATTTGAGCTCCATAAATGTAATTATCATATGGAGAATATTTGTAATAGGAATAAGCAATATTTATATTATTTTGAACAGATATAGTACTATTGTAGATTAGACAGAATTCTAATACAATATAAATATCTACTTACTCTATAAGCAATTAATATTTACATGAAAGACAGATGACAAGCAATTCAATCATAGTAAAGTAGGATGTATCATAAACAAAACCTCAGAAAAAGATTATAGCACACAGTTATTTAACATATTCACCCTTATTGATGAAGTCTTTCAAAACGTATTACTTAATATAAATACATGGTAATAATGTTTATACCTAATGTTTATAATACAATGCATTTTATTGGATATATCAGTAGTTATATTTCATTGTTTGCCAGCATTTAAGTAATTACTTTGTTTGTTGCTAACTTACTTAAAGCATCAAGTTGGTTTTATGTAAACATTGATGCAAGTTAGTGCATTTTAATTATCAGTGCATCCCTCTTCCCCCCCATTCTCTAGGGGTACCTGTTGAATCTTCGAACGCTCAAAATTTAGAATGTTACATGGTCGAGACCAAACATTCAAAATTTTGAGTGCTCGAAGATAGACTTTCAACGGCACCATATGGTGCAGATAGGGTGAATTTCTCTTTTCTGAAGTGCGGTCACTGAAGTGCGGTCTCGGAGTTGGTATATTTAAGTAGGGGGTGTGTGTTAAATTGTTTTTTTCTGTGGTATCTTTTTTTTTATGTTTGAACATCCAAATGTCGAACATTTGGTTTCGACCATGTAATGTTCGACATTTTGGATGTTCGAACATTTAACATAGACCCTTTTCTACACATAAGGATTTTCATATCTGGCATTTCTTATTATAAAATGAGTGAAATTATAGGTTAAAAACAACAAATTCACTTATTGTGATTAATGATTAGAAGCTCCCTTTCCATATTTATAAATTGCCATTTTATGGCATATACTGAAAGTTTTTAGATTTAAATGGCAACGTTCTATTTTGTATAATCAGCAAAGGTTAAACTGAGTGATTATTGACATTTTAATATTATTTGTTCAGAATGTGATTGTTACATTCTGTGACATTTCTAGGTCAGCCTTCTATTGTTTCCCTTGAACAACTTTGTCAGTTTGATGTCATGCATAAAACATTAGTTACCTTGGTAATAGCTTACGTATTATGTATGGTCAAGATGGGTTACAAAACCACAATTCAAGTTAAAGCAATTATATGACTTGCTATGCTCATTTACCTATATGAGAAAAAATCATCATGCTTCCCCTTGATGTTCACTATAGTGTATGTTATTTATGACAAGTTAAAACAGTAGTGTTGTTATACTCAAGCCCATGGTATTAAACTATTGTCAATTTAATACTATTTGTTCAGAATATGATTGTTACATTCTGTGACATTTCAAGTTCTGGCTTCTGTTGTTTCTCTTGAACAACTTTGTCAGTTTGGTGTCATATATAAAACATTAGTTACCTTGGTAACCACTTAAGTATTATATATGTTCAAGATGGGTTACAAAAACTACAATTCAAGTTAAAGCAATTATATGACTTGTTATGCATATTTACTTATATAAGAAAATCATCATGCTTCCCCTTGATGTTCAATGTAGTGTATGTCATTTATGACAAGTTAAGACAGTAGTGTTATTATACACGGGCCCATGTTATTAAATCCTGTCTTTAATATCTAAATACAGCAGACTGCTTCAACCTATATGACGATTATATATTTTATGTCTAGATTTACTAAAATCATACATTACATAACTATTGTGTGTGTGTGTGTGTGTGTGTGTGTGTGTGTGTGTGTGTGTGTGTGTGTGTGTGTGTGTTTATCAGGAATCAAAACACCATATATATATATATATATATATATATATATATATATATATATATATATATATAATTTATTTTTTAAAAACAAAAATGTCATTGCCAAGAATCATCTCAGAGGCTCCTCAGAGCCATTAAGCATTATCGTTACTCTTTCTCCATTACCATAGCAACCTGGGAGCATCTGTTTCTGTTAATGTGCCTGTGTACTGTATATCAGAGGCTCACAATGCACCTGAAGCAAAGCTTCACTTCACTGTGGTTTCAAGCCCAAATTCCCTCCCTTTCAGTGAGGCAGCAGCCAGGAAAAGAACAGAGAGCAAACAGACCAAAAAAAAAAAAAACCTCCCAACAAGCCACCACAACAAGAGCCAACACACTCCTCCAGCCCTCCTACCTCTCACCCAGCAGACACAGAAACAAACCACTCTCCACCAAAATATCCCAAATTACAGTTCCATCTACCCCCCTCCCCTGGATCCAGGCCAAAACACCAACTGTCTCCTCCCAATACACAAGCATCAGCAAACCTCGATCACAAGCCGCAACCCACAGCCTCCCTGAGACAAAAATGGCAACACACAACAGCCACCAGACGCAGCTGCATCCACATACATCATGTTAGGTTTAATCAAACAGCACTCAAAGCTATGATACCTGCCATAATTGATATTAGCTATGTTTAGACAGAATAATGATGACAGCTGTACTAAGAGCTTGCTATTATTAAATCCCAAATCACAGTTTTATCCACCCCCTTCCCCTGGATCCAGGCTAAAACACCAAATCCTTCTTCCTAATACACAAGCACCAGCAAACCTCGATCACAAGCCACAACCCACAGCTTCTCAGAGACGAAAATGGCAACATACAACAGCTTCCAGACAAGGCTGCATCCATGCACACCATATCAGGATTGATCAAACAGCACTCGAAGCTATGATACCTGCCATAATTGATATTAACTATGTTTAGACAGAATAATAACAACATTTGTACTAGCTGCCAGAGACAGCTGCATACACGCGCACCATATCAGGTTTGATCAAGCACTCGTAGCTGTGATAACTGCCATATATGATATTAACTATATTTAGACAGAATAATGATGACATTTGTACTAAGAGCTTGCTACTATTATTTAACCAGGAAATACATGACATTTCTAATTCATACTTTAACTGAAGAAGGCATTAGTCTCCATGACAGCATTTTTTTTCAAAACACTCTACTGCTACTGCTGTTATATATGATGTTAATTTGTTAAATTTGAGTCTGAACTCTGGTGAATGTTACCTTGTTTAATTAGTTAAGTAATTACTTAAATTATTATAAGTAAAATCAAGATAAGTATTCACTGAGTTCAAGTAGAGGAATAGAAACTTCTATGTTTGTATTATATGTTGCTTTGTTTGGCTTATATATAATGTAAATAGTAACCCATCTTGACCTACCTTTGTGAAGAATTATTGGACTCTTTGAACATTCTGAAAAAATCATTACTGTTTCTCAGTTGTTTAAGAATCCTTCCTTTTTTAAAAAATAAAAACAGATGACAAGTGATGTACCATATCAGTTGATACTTTGAGAGATGTAGTTGTAAGAGTTATTTTTTGGGACAGCTATCTTGGAATCAGTTTTTTGTTTCTTCTTTGTAGTATACGTCCACTGATTTGTTTCTTTTATTCTTTTAAGAGTAGGATCCATCCATTCCATTTCTTCTGGGATATACACTATGTTGTTGTTTTTGATGAATATAATAGCTTCTTGTAAGTCAATAAAGGTTCTCATCTCATTGGCAAAATGTATTTTTATCTTGGCTGGAAATGCCAGCTGTGCTTTAATGTTGTTTTGTTTCAACAGTTTTATTATTGGCCAGACTTTTTTCCTTTGTTCTAGTATTCTGGAAAAATAATCATTGTCAAACCTTATCAGGCTTTGATTGCATTTTAAGGGTGATTTTCTCCAAGCAGATTTTAATGTTAGTTCCTTGTCCAGAAATGAAAGAAATGTTATAACTAAGGACCTAGGTGGAGTATTTGTTGAGTTAGAAGCAGGTTTCCTCAGTGCTATATGTATCCTTTCAATCTCAAATGAAAGTCCCTCTTTCAAGTCTAAAAATTCAAAAATCCAGGTTGTTAAGAATGAAATAATGTCTTCTCCTTCAGTGTTTTCAGGCAGACCAAAGATCCTTATGTTGTTTCTTCTTTCCCTGTTTTCTAAGTCATCTATTTTGTTAAGCAGCCATGTATTCTGTTTAAGCAGAAATTCTTTTTGGACTTTTTCCTCTTTGAGTCTCCCTTCAATGTCATTTAGAGAAGTCTCTATATTTGTTATTTTTGTATGGTACTGCTGTAATAGTTCCTTAAGAGTATCAGTCTGTTTTTGAGAATTTAATTTGAGGTTTTCTAAGTAACTTTTAAAGCCATCCATCTTCAAAGATAGTTCCTGTAAGGTACATGTCATCAATTGCAGTTCTTTTTTCAAAGCAGCATCTGGATGAGAATTCCTTGAGTTGTTCATATTCAGTAACTCAACATATCCCCAAGTTACTTGACAGGAAAATTTTTGATATCTCCACCAAAATTGATATTTATGTAGTTTAGTAGTTTATCTATAGATTTCTGACATTTTAAACTTGAAAATAATAAAACGTTCCTATATTATTATACTAGTTTATGGAGCTCTCAAGATTCACTGCTCACAGTTGGCCATCAAGGCTCCGCCCCCTAAATCTGATATTACTGACTATGAGCTGGTATCACCTACCTGTTATTCTCTTACTTTCTTACTAACTAGTTTCTGTCACAGAACTGATCAAACAGCTTTTCAGTAAAAAATGTCATTAGAATATAATCAGATTCTATTACAGTAAACATATATGTAGTCTTAAATGTATTACAAGATAAGTTTATGTTGACACATTTCAAATGACTGTCATTAAGAACTATGTTATCATTATAGGATGTAAAGTGGTGTTCAGCCTATGGTATATTTACATGATGTGGATTTCAAAAACTGGTGCCTATGAGAGCTATGCTACAGACTCATCATATAATCTATAAAATGTTTCTGGGTTAAAATGTTCTCAATGTAAGGGTTATCAAAACTGAAACTATATTGGACAAGAAAAGCATTTCCTATAAATTCAAAGTCAAATAATCTTTGGGAAACAATAAAAAAAGTTAATTATACAGCAACTGATTATTTTTAGTTGTGAATGTTAGTATATACATCTGTTCCTGGTGAATTTTCAGGGCACGCTTAACAGCTCTTCTTGTGGCGATTTCAGTCATGCAGGTGATTTTGTTAACAAGCTCATGATTTCATAGAGCTTACATTAACAAAGATATATATTTTATATAAACAATTTACCAGCAAACTGAGGGAATAGCAATGTGTACAACACTGGTTTCTGATTATACTTTTCTGTTTGTAAACTTTTACGGAACAGTATGTTTTATGTTTGTATGCCTTTCAGCATACATGTATTTTGTACATGGGACAATGATTTTATTATATGGTTCTGCTATATTAATAAGTAATTCTGTTCAGACAGTATAACCTCCTCAGACTGTTCCAGCAGCAGCAGCAAGACTACAAAACTGTAGGCCATCTAGATCATAGCCTGAGCTTTGTCCTTCTCCTCCCTTTATCTCTTTTGCTGCCCAATAAATTTAGAAACAGTGAGACTCTTCTGTCATTTGAAAAGTCATTGACAATATAATGAGAGTAATTTCTCCCCCCGGCCCACCTTACTTATATGTGCAAACATTAACTGTAACCCTGACCTAATCCCTGCTAACTCTTTCCCTAACACTATCACTACCAAGATGACACTTGTTCTCAGTTTTCAAACTATGCTTTACTGGAGTCTATATTACGTTATCAAATACTCATGTATTCGAAAACATAATAGACGACCCCTAATTGTCGAAACCGTCAAACGTTGAACAAGAAAAAAAGTACAAAAACACACCCAAACAAACCATTTAAGCACTGTAAGCAGGGGGGCAAGTCCCCCTGCACCCCCACACCCCTGCTACTTAAATATACCAACTCCGAGATCGCCATACAGTGCAGACAATGGAAAACTTCCATTCCCGCACTGTACGGAGATCTCCATTGAAAAGTTTGACGTTTGACATTTTCAAAAATTAGGGGTTGACTATTACGTTTTCGAATACATGAGTATTCAATAACGTAATGTAGACCCCTTTACTGATATAGGGCATTTTTAGTGGGAGAGAAGTATCCAGTGTTTTGTGATTCCTTTTTGTTTTGCTATTTCTGATTCTCTGTTTTTGAGTTTTCTACCTTTCATGAAATAATCATACATTTATTTATTTATTTATTTATTTTACATTTGTTAACCGGGATAGTCCGACTGGATATATGCCCATTTTCAGCGGAGGCCCGGGGAGAAAAGCTCCAACAAAAACAGCAACATAAACATAAACAAAAGACAAAAACAATGTACAAAAGTATTGGGTTGCTTGAAGAAGTGATGAAAAACATTTTAGAACATGGAGTCAGAAGTTGACATTACTAATATTGTCATAGGAACCACAAGCTAACATCGTTAGCAAGTGAGAGTGAAATGTATTAGTTAGAAGGAGAGAATTATGGCTAATACATTGTATGTGTGTGCGTTTGTGTGTGTGTGTGTGTGTGTGTGTGTGTGTGTGTGTGTGTGTGTGTGTGTGTGTGTGTGTGTGTGTGTGTATGTGTGTGTGTGTGTGTGTGTGTGTGTGTGTGTGTGTGTGTAGATGGATAGATAAATAGATACAGATATATATGAATGTATCATCTTTACTGTTAGGAGTTAATAATGTGTTTCCAGCAGGCAATCATGTATATATATATATGCATGTGTATTTCTAGGTTTCATATAATACTTGATATTTGTCCCATTAATGAATTTGTCTCATTCGAGCCTTGGGTTGCCATTATGTAAAGGGGTGTGTCTCTGCTATGCCCACCTTTTAAGCTAGTTCTAAGAATGTTTGTTCACTTCAGTGGCTGGTATTTTAAAATGCTTAATGCTTCAAGTGCTTTTATCTGTGGAATTAGTGAGGAGTAAAATGTCTTAACTTGCATTGTGGTCCTCATTCAATTTAAGCTGTCAAAAAAGGAGGTCTTATTATTTGTTACAACAAGGTCTTCTTTGAAGCCGCCAACCAGCTCACGTGAGTGTATAATGTTATTAAATCATGTGAAGATAATTTAGGTTATACTAACAAGCTGGGGAAAGGTAGCATAATGAAGCTAGATTACTGACCAATGGTTTCTACAATGGTTGAATTGGTTACTAGTTCATGTTTTTTTGGGTTTTGATCTCATGCTATGGTTATTAAAGAAAAAATGAATTTCAAGTTTTTGTTGTCATGTTATTTAAAATGCTGCAGTACAATCTTCTCTTAATTTTGCCTGACTATAATGGTTAGATGTTGAAGCAGCTAGGATATGTTTGCTAGTGTTCAGTGGCTATGGAAAGGCTAGAGGAGTAGGTTCTTCCAGTAACCCTCGATGATGCAGAGAATACTATAAGCAAATTTGCTGACCCCTGGCTTAGTAAATTAGACAGAGTCCACCTTCAGGCTTCTGCCTATTCAAGAAGATGATTACCCTTCATTAGAAATCTGTTTCCAAGAACATTTTTCTTTTAATAAGTATACCAATGGACTGCTCTTCTGCCTGCTCAGTTTTTGAAACATTCTATATAGCTTTCTACAGGTGTTGGCAAAGAAGGGCTTCACCTCTGTTGGCATTCCACTATCTTGATGACTTTCTCATCACTGGGAGGGTGAACAAGGGGCAATGGAAGGCATGGACATTTTATTGCACTTTGGAAGAGATTAGGTGCCCCCTTGGCAATGGATAAAATGGAAGGTCCTAGTCAGTCATTGCATCCATTTTTTAGATCTTCAAATTGATATTATTTGAACACCTTTTAGACTGTCAAGTAAACAGCTCCAGTAATGGAAGGAATCTACTGAACAATTTGTACAGCACAAAAAAATAAATAAATTCAAATACATGATGCAGTTGCATGGGCTACTTAATTTTGCCTGCAGTTTCACTTGGACAGTCATTCAATCCCTAGTGAACATGCTAAAAGGGGGAAGGCTATAGCATCACTAAGTTTGGATCAATACCAGAATCAAGAAGGACCTTCACCCATGGCAGGTCTTTTTACAGCAGTTCAATGGTGTCTCCTTCTGTTAGCAAACTTGAGTGTCTCCATAAATGCTGCATTTATACACAGATGACTCTGCCAGCCATGGAATAGTAGAGTATTTGGATGGTAGTTTGTTTTCCTGCCACTGGCCATCTTCATGTTCACAACACTGAAAGAGAGATATTGCATTCTTAGAAATCATGTCAATTTGGGTAGCTATTTACATCTGAATAAACATAACGTGGGATTGAACTGTAAAGATCACAAACGTCTACCGTTAGGAAGTTGTTCTCGAGTGAACTTGATTTTATTAATCTCTTCTAGAAAGGACCAAGAATCACGGCTAATTTGTGGTTCTTGTTTCACATATTTTTTAAGGATGGAGTCAACAAGTTTCACGCTAGCATAAGTTATAGACTGATGTGCATCTACCAAAGCTCGCATGGGGTGGGGGTCTTGTATGTCCTTATGTATTTTTTGGCACACCAAACATTTTAGGTATCTTAGGGTATACCATTGTTAAATAGTTTAAAGTCTTCATTATTCATAAGGACCAGTCCTCTCCCCTTGTCTGGCTTCATCATTCTAATGGGTTCCCTCCTCAAGTCATTCAGCAAGTCCCATTCTGCTTTACTAAAGTTGCTTTATGTTTTCATTCTAGTACCTAACAATGCTCTAATGTCAAGTTCACATACTTGATCAAATACACATAAGGTTGGGTGCATAGGTGGATTGTACGTAGTTAAAACATATAGTTCCCTGTAGTTACAGTTACCACTGTTAAATAAAATTGCCAAATTAAGTTTCCTTATATAAACTTTAAAATAAAATAGTGTTTTCGCTAAGTCAGACTGACAAGAAGGCACATAAGTAAGACCTTTAGAAAACAGTTCAACTGTCCTGTTGTCAATGTTGACATTGGAGAAATTATAGATTTTTAAGTCTCCACTTGTATTTACTACAATGTCACATTTGTTAGTAAAAGTAGCCTTGTCTACTTTTTTGATTTTCGCCTTCCCCCTCGTATTGCAAGGATTCTGTTGTTTATTTTTAATATGCCAGTTATAAATAAATTTACTGTTGACTGAGCAGTGAAGGATGAAGGTTTTTTATTTAGGGGGAGAATGTATTATATTGTTCTTTAGTCAGGGCTTTTAACTCTGTATTTTTAACTATGGTAGAACTTTTATCAAGTGATGTGTTAATTGAACATTGTTAAGAGGTTTAATTGAGACATTGGTCACATGACTGGATTGTTGAAACATTTAAGAGTGTCTATGAAGTTGATTCTTTTATCTGAAGAAGTCCAGCCACTGTGGTGGACGAAAAGCGCTTAATAAACAGAGTTTGTGGTGTTCTTACATCGGTTGCTTTTTTATGTTTATTCAGTTTGTGAAGTATTTTTTCGTTTTCTAGCTATTTACATCTGGCAAGACTCTTAGAATCAGAAGGGTTATTTTCCATTCAGACAATCAGTTGGTAGTCAATGTTTTACTTTAAAGGACTTTCCATTCTCACTGGGTCCAGTCTGTGTTGAGACTTCTGGTTTTATTTAGTCTACAGATCAATTTCACTTTTTTTGCCAAATATGTCCCAGGAGAACAGAATGCCATAGCTGATAGCCTGTCATTTTTTTTCAGGTTTCTAGGTTTTGTCAGCACAAAAGTCCCACCAGCTCTCATTGCCAGTGCCACCATAGATTTGCCTAATTGGAGAAGAATACCAACAGCATTGCTGATTAATTCATAGCTTATCAATACCAGGAGACCCTATACAGGAGCGCTGGGAAAGTGACCCTATACAGGAGCACTGGGAAAGTTTATGTTTTTTTACTTTCAGTTGCCACAGAAGAAGAGGCAGTGATCACTCGAGCTTATCAGTTGGTAAATTTTATACAGACATCTAATCCAAAATGCTCCATGTTCCTTGTGCATACGGGTGACAGCATTGGGTTAGCTAGCTAGTTTTCTGAGTTTCTCCAATGTCACAGACCACTGGTTAGTAAGGAGGCTATTGGATTCATCTAAAAGGATTAGGCAGGGACTTGAGGAACCCAATTAGGACTGCTCTACATTCCAAGCTAATTATGAGTGTGAAGCCGGTATAAACAGACTTTTATTCATTTGTAGTATTGCCATCTTTATGAACCTGGTCCATCCAATGAAGAGACGTCACCATTACCTGAGAACAGTACTGATTTGATTTTTCAGATCCAGAACTGACCATGCTGGGGAAGGACTATCTATCTAGCAGCAGCTATCTAGGGAAGGTCAGGAATGGCTGAAGTGGAGAGGGATTTAACTGTGGATTTGATCAGACCTCATTACTCCATCAGTTTCATAACTACCTTTAATATTGACCACAGAACACTTAAATGGGTTATTAAAAAAAACTGAGCAATTATTTGTGAAAATTCCACTTTGAGACAGAAGTTAGGACACAAACATGGTTTTACATTTAGAAGAGATAGAAACTTGAAGGAAATTTTGGAACACACATCTAAAGAAAACATAAATCAGGTACGTTGTATGATGGAGTGTGGGTTCTTTTCCCAATGCAATTTCATTTTAATGTGTAACAGGTTTCTTATTAAAGACAATGAATTTTAAAGTTAGGTCAAATTTTGACTGTAACTCTAAGAGGGTGGTCTAAGTGGCATTATGCTAACGATGCCCATGTTTCTACGTAGGTAAAATTGAGTATAGGTTGAAGGAAAGAATTTATGAACACCAGTATAACATCAAGAAAAGGAACCCCAATAATGCCTTGGCAAGACATGTTTTGGACGATGAAAGTCACACATTTAAATTCATAGTTATGGAAGGTTTAAAGGAGGGAATGAGGGAGGTCCATGGGTACAGTTATTGGAACTAAGGGAATTGTATTGGTAATTGACTTTGAATGCTCATGGTTGGCCTGGACTTAACGAATGTTGTTCCATAGCACCCCTTTTGAAATTTAAAGCATTAACTAGGTAATGAAACAGAGGTAGAGGTATATGGTACAATAATACCTCTGGCCCTTTCACTATGAGTTTGTACTTTAAGCACTCATTTTATATTTTAAATGCACAACACACTAACAAATAAAGGTATTTATGGAAACTTTATATTAATCACATCATTTTCTTTCCTCCCATTCAACCTCCTTCAGGGGAAATGACGCAGGACATACATTTTATATACTATAACTGAATGCCCTTATTGCCAGTTATTGGTTTTAATATCTTTTTTCATCTTATTGGATGCATTGAATGTTAAGTTTTTTTTATGTACTAGGTTTTTTGGAGTGATTTTTATGTACACGATTTTAAGATAGTTATGTTTTACATGATTATAGGATTACATATTTCTCATTTTAATTTGATTTTTAATTTTTATTTAAGATTTTTTTATACAGAAACTATTGTTTTAAAAGACGTAATCTGTTTGATACAAAAATGTCACAGTATTCTAGCTGGCCTGTAAGATTAGTCAAGATGAAGTGCATTTAAAATTTTTAACACTAGATTGCACTGTGATCATACCTCTCAACCATATCGAATTTCTTGGTTTTTACTGGTTTTGAGGTCCAAATAATGGGGTGCCATGATTCCCGAGTGGCACCCCTTAATTTCTGAATTTCCTGGCTCTATGTTTTTAATTTTTCTTGTCTTTTTTCAGACTGATGTCATCACTTGGAGGTGTGCACAGTGATGTCAGCTTCGTGAGCAGCCTGCTAGCCTTTTGAAATTCGGCTGAGGGCTGCTCTGGCTGTGATATTACTTTGCCTAGGAATGGTTGGAGACACTTCCTCTTGAAACATCAAAGGAAGTGTTATCATTACTCATGGATGTGTGTTTAAAAGTTTTGTAAATTAACTGTTTTTATATTATGATGAAGTTCTGATGAGGGACGAAAGCTCTTTGTATATATATAACTTATTTGGTTTGCTTTTAATTGGTTCAGCAAATAAAATAGTTGCTGCTCGCGACCTTTCCCCCTTTTTAAGCTGATTCCATGAGTGTTTGTTCACTTCAATGGCCATCTTTTTAAATCACTTCCCTGCCTACCCTTCCATCAAATATATATGTGGGGAGCCACCACCTCACGGATTCACTAATCTTTTTTATAGCCCTGTGTTTCTTCTGTCTCAAGAGGAGTGAACTGAGGTAGCACTGCGAGTGCCACCAGGAAGATTTGGAGAATCTGTCCAGAATGGGCCAAAGGTACATCAACCAGCAATAGGAGATTATTATGGGTGCATAAAGCATAGACACAATATTAGTGTTCTGTGAAAAGTTTTTATAATCAGTCAGTTCAAGTTATTTATGATTATTTATGAATAAACTGCTGCATTCACAATTTGTTGTGTCTCATTCTTTAAGGGGTCAAATACAGGTCAAAAAGTGTTAGCAGTTACTATGCTTTTATTAATTAATGAGTATGCATAGCACTTCTCTATTAGTCGGGAAGGGAAGGCTCTAGTCATCGTTTACTGAGCTCAATATCTAGAGTCCACTATTATTTCTCCAAACAGAACGACTTACTGAAGTACAGAGAACAGCTAAAAAGTCATGTATTAGATGATATCGGCCAGTATTTATAGTCATTTGCAAAGTATGTAAGATGAACCCAAGTTGGTTATAACACTTTGTAAAATCACTTTAATGTTTAAATCCCCTTCATTGCCTAGAATCACCACTGTGTGTTTTAGACAGTAAGATTCAGCACTGGGAGGGATCTGTATACAGAATCATAGCTACTACCTGGATGCACACTGTTAGGCAGCACGGTCGGATAATCCCAATCATTCTATAGTGCATACCAGCTTTTACAAGATGGTATTGTATTTGCAGTCATACCCAAGTGCTGCAGCACTCCATGTGTGGTCGAAACTATAGCAAACACCTGTTACAGTTTAAAAGTAAGAAAATTTTATTTTTTTAAACTAAAACCTGAGTGCCTCTATATGGTTATTGGCCAAAAATTGTATTCTTGGCTGTCATTAGTCTCTTCATGGCTAGGTGGTGCAATTGATTAATTGTTGTTAGAAGAATATTTATTTAATGATTGGGTTAAGTGTTCTTTGCATTTATTTGCTGTATTCAGGCATATAAGAAGGTCCATAAGGTTCTCAATGGTGGTTTTTATTTTGCAAAATGAATGTTGCAAGGGTAAATCCAAACCTTTTTAATGGCTTAAAACCAGAAGTCTTAGTGCTTTCATTGACCACCACTAAACTTCATCAGAAACTGGTTAAAAATAAACTAAGGCCCCTTATGTAACCTTATGAAGATTGTGCCAAAAATTTTAAAGTGACATACATCAAATAAACATACACAAACCCATCACTTTAAAATACAGAACATTAACTGATTCAAAAAATACAGCTATGAATTGAAATGCATCTTATTTAAAATAAATCTTTTAAGGTTGTAAAAATAATCACAATACAGTAAATAAATGCCTTTTGTTCCTTGGGTCCTGCCTTCTACATAGGAAAGACCATTGGTGCCCTTAAGTCCCATATTTAACCAACACACTTATGCTATAAAAAGGTCTCACCAGTGTAATGCCCTTTTTCGACATAGTATAAGATGTAATGATTTCAAGAAATTTTCCTTCTCCGTACTTGAAAAGGTGGAATTGCAACCTAGGGGTGGTGACTGGGAAACTCTCCTGGAAACAAGAGAGTTTTTTTGGAAAATTTTGTTGAATGCCACTAGCCTGCCTGGCATCAATGATGTGGTTTCTTTGAAACCTGCTCTAAAGATTAGAGCATCTTGTATTTCATAAATGTATTGTGATTATTTTTGCAAACTTTTAAGTTTTATTTTAAATAAGATGTATTTCAATTCATAGCTGTATTTTTCACATCACTGAATGGTTTGTGTTTTAAAGTGATTAGTTTGTATATGTTTATTTGATGTATGTCACTTTAAAAAATTTTTTGGCGCAATTTTCAAAAGGTTATATAAGGGGACTTAGTTTATTTTTAACCAGTTTCTGACGAAGTTCAATGGTGGTGAATGAAAGCGCTAAGACTTCTGGTTTAAAGACATTAAAAATGTTTGGATTTACCCTTGCAGCATCCATTTTGCATTTTTGGGTTTACAGTACGTTGTTGTGGAATCTGGCTTTGGTTTGTGGTTTTCATTTTGCTTAATATGTTATTTACGCTATTATAAAGATGCAAGATTTTTGAGCCTTTTGTATTGTAAGTTGAAAAAAATGATTGTGTTTAGTCTGAAGTAAGACCCTACATAGTGAATACTTACTGTATTTCACCTTGTAGCAACACAAACAACAATAATGTAGTAAAACAGTGGGTAATTTGGAGACACATCAGCAGTAAATACAAAGTTCTCCAAAGACTGAAGCAAACAGGAAAAAAATGACTGAAGCAAATCAGCCTAACAGCTGAATATTCAAGGCTAATTGAAAAGAGTATAGTGACCCACATAATATCTTCTGCTAGAGTATAATGTGCTGTATAACACTGTGCACAAACAAAAAGAACAAAGTGCTAGCACTCCCTGATGAATATGACCAGTTAAAGACAATCACCTCTTAACATTCAACAAGACAACTCTTAACAGAGCCACAAGCAGCAAGCTAAATTAATCCAAGTAATATGCAAGCAATCGTCAGAGTGAAGAGCAGAAAAATAACACTGATATGTATCCCTCAACTGTCAGAAGCTAAAGACCACCATCTTGAGCTAAAACTCCTGACTCGTATATTCATTAAGTGGTATTTATATAGACATGCTGCACGGCTGGCTATATGGCAGTGAAACACTGATTATAAATGCAGATGTGGGCATGTGGTACTGAAGGGTGCACATCTCTGCTCAGATGATGGTGGCTGCATAGTGCAGTAACTACAAAGTAAAACCAATATAGGCAATGATGGAGATGCTTGAAAACTAGAGTAACATGGATATATGTATCATATAGTAAGCACAGCAGACTTGTGCTCCACTGCATGGCACCTGACATAGAAAGTTGTAGGTATGTTCAATAGCTAGATGACAAACACGGTATGTGACACTGCTATGTATGTATGGCTATATGAATGTAGCAGTATCATCATCATCATCAGCCCCCTTTTCCCCATTTTCTACATGGGGTTGGGGTATTGTGTTAACTTTCACCATTTCTCTCTATTCAATGCCACACTCCTGCCTTCTTCAAGGCTCATACCAAACTGTCACAGATCTTCTCTCACACAGACCCTCCACCTCTTTGCTGGATGTCCTCATTTCCTCTTACCTTCTTCCTGTCTGTCCCAAGTTTTCTTCACCAGATTGTCTTCTGCTTTTCTGCATGTGTCTGAACCATCATAATCTGTTCTCTCTGATCTTTTCTGCAATTGCAGTTACTTTGGCTTCTGCTATGTCCTCATTTCTTTGCCATACAGTGTGCATCCTACCATCCTTCTCAGGCACTTAATTTCCATCACCTCTCACTTCCTCATCTGCTCTGCCTTTACTGCCCAGGTTTCTGTAACATACAGTAGTATCAGTCACACCACTGTCTTGCACACCTTACTTTTTTTAGCTTCTTTGGCATTCTTCTGTCACTCACTGCACTTGAGACTCTATGCCGGTTGCTCGCAGCCCCTGATTCTAGCTTTAACCTCTTAATTCAGACTTCCCTTCTTCTCAACCACCCCTTCCAGATACTTGAAGCTATTAACCTGTTCCACTATTTTCCCTTCTATCTCAGTTCTCAGCTTGTTCTCATTTCCCCAATTTGCTGCCATTGCCACTATCTTATCTGTGCTTAGTTTCGTCCTATGTGCCTTCAGTTTTACATTCCAGTTCTCTATCCTTTGCTGAAGTTCTTGCTCAGTCTGCCTGTAATGCCAAATCTTCTGCATACAACAGCTTTGTTGATCTGTCCCCTCTGACCTGTTTGCTAATGTAGTCTATCACCAGTATGAACAGTGGTGGGCTCAGAGCTGAACCCTGGTGCACACCCACTTCCACTGGGAACTTCTATGTGAGACTGAACACTGTTTGTACTTGAGTCACTGGGTCCTTGTACATAGCCTGCACTTATTCTAACAATGTTTCTGGGACTTCAAACCACTGCAGTACTGCCCAAATCAGCTTCATTGTGACCTTGTCATATGCTTTCTCCAAGTCTAGGAATGTCCAGTTGGACTTTTTACTCATCTCTAGCTTCTTCTCATCTATCTATCTCACTGCAAACATCGGGTCAGTTGTGCTGCATCCTGAATGAATCCAAACTGCTCATCTCCCATTTTACATTCTACTACTCTGCATATCCATTTATCAATCCCTCTCTCCAGTACTTTCATGCAATATGACGGGAGTGTGATGCCTCTGTACTGCACACAGTTATGGATGTTCCCTTTGTTCTTGTACACTGTCACTAATAGGCTTATTCTTCAGTCATCCATGATACACTTTTCTCTCTGCACTGCTATGAGTACCCTCAGGAGCAATTTCTCCCCTATCTCACCTAGCATCTTTATCATATCTGCTGTGACTTCATCTTAACCTGCTGCTTTCCTGACTTCATTTTCCTTGGTGCTATTCTTACTTCTTCCTAGGTGGGCTCCTCTTCTTCTGTCATTGTAGGCTGTGTCTGGGGTAGTATAGCTTCTGTAGGGTTTTCTTCATTCAGAAGCTGCTGGAAGCAATCCTTCCATCTGCATTTGATGTCCTGTGGATTGGTGAGCAGGCTGTTGATGGCATACCTTATGAAGGGTGTCTGAATATCTTCTTTATCTTTGTCTTTGCCTTGGAACCTGATATAGTTTCTTTGTGCCATCTACTGAGACACTTTCCAGCTAGTAGAGTGCCTCTGATGCTCTGCTCTTTGCTATTGCAACTCCTTTCTTAGCTTCTTTGTTAGCCAACCAGTATTCCTTCCTAGCATGGTCTTTTTTCTATCTCCAACTTTTTTCCTGCACTTCTTTCTTTTGATGACTTCCTGGACTTCTGCATTCCACCAACAGCTCTCTTTATGTACCTTACTTCCATACCTTCTACTACTTCTTACTACACAGCTCTCCACAGCCCACAAACTGTTCTACCTCCCTGACAAAACCCCCATAGTACGAAATCTAATACAACCCTACACCACTACCCAAGTCTTAAGATCAACAGACCAAAATCTCATAAAAGTCATCAAACATAAGAATGAAGCTGGTAAAACTCTCTTTGCTTGTACAATAGCAAAAAACCTGGAATTCACTTCCTAATCACATTACTTCTACAAGTTCTGCTCCAGAATTTAAGAAACTACTCAAAACCCACTATTTTAGCAACTGGGTGCACCCATGTAACTCCCCAGGCTACTCCACTACATTGCAGTGATGCAAGGATTCTACCAAGGATGACCCAGTACTGCCTAATGTCTAGAATTCTTATTCTTTCCTATAAACACTTACTACAATGATATTGTCTTACATGTCTGTAATTAAATACTAAATACGTCCATATATGCTATTTGTTTTGCCTTTTGAACACAGCTTTGTACTTTACATAAGTCTGTGAAGCAATGTTAGATATTATGTTTATATTGTGTGCATTAAGAATACAGTGCTGTATCTTGTAAATTTATCTGTTCAGTAATTGTTTAAGTGGAGCTTTTCTCCCCTGGCCTCTGCTGAAAATGGACCTGTGTCCAGTCAGACTTTCCTGGTCATCAAATGTAAAATAAAATAAAATAAATAAATAAAATAAATACCTGGCTCAGCCACATATCTGTTCTGTAGCCCTCTCGCATGCTGTTTTGATGCGGTGCCATTCTTCTTCAACTCCACCTATTTCCTCATCATCTTGGGGTTCTAGAGCCCTGAGTAATTCCTTGAACTATTGTACTTTCTCTCCAGTCTGTTGACCTTACAGCCATCTCTGACCACTGCTTGCAGCTGATTGTGGCAACCAGTGGATTATGCTGTGGGCCGACTGCTTCACTGGGGATGACTTTGCAATTATTGATTCTACCCCAGTGCCCTTTCCTTACCAGGAGGTAGTCTACCTGAGTTGCATGTTGGCCATATACATAAAACAACACTAGAATACTTTATAGCATGTCCCTTGGCAGAGTGGCACAAATAGGTGCTTTATGCATGTGGGTACACCAGAATTCCATCTATAATCTGTTAAGGGAGCCTACATATGTGGACATCCCATGATACATAAAATGGGGTGGGAAAGAAGTGTACAGTAAAGTAGGAATGGGAGAAGGCAACAAGCAAAGGGGGACACAGAACAAAACATATATCAATGTACAGGATGGGGGAAGCAGGGTAACATGTTTGTGGGAATAGAGTCCCCCTCTTTCTTACACATATGGAAAATGGGGGAAATTGCTAGAAGAAAAGCAGGAAAGAATACAGGAATAGGTGACTGTGTGGGGCAAACAGATAAACACATATCACAAAATGCAGAGAAAAATAGATGTTAACCTATCAGAATGGGGAGGCATGTTATGGACAGAGAGGGTAGGCAAACAGTGATGGGGAGGATGGACAATCTTGAAGCTAAAGTTTAGCACACAATAAGAAGGGAGGACACCAGAGTGGAGATAGGATGGAGTTCAAGTGGCATGTCAACTATAGCCCAAGTGAAGGGGGAACTATGCTGATTCATGACCAGCAGACATGTCCCTCCTTTGGTTTCCTGGTGGTGAAGGCGAACCAGGAGAATGAATCTATCATCTGCTTCAGGTGGTGTTCATCTACACAAGCCTAACCACAGACTCTACAACCTGTTGCAGCTGTGGTTGAGCCACTATAGGAAATGTATCTGTGCTACTGGCCAGAGAAAGGCCACCCCCCACTCCAGAAAGATACTCCCATTCCCATCACACTCCCTAAATACAGCCATAGTAGAATAGGGTTGTGACTGAGACATCTGCTCAACCACTTTTTCCTCCGGACCTGCAGAATAAAGATATGGGAAGTATACTATGAACGTGTTAGCCAGTAACTGCAATGGGATATAACCCAGGGCAGCATACATCAGTAACACCAGCTCTGCCTTGCCACCAGTCAAATCAGCCTCCTGTGCAGCACATTTGGTAAGCAGCCCAGTTTGCTTGTGCTCTTATGTCAATTCGGGGACATATCTCTCTACTGTGACAGTGAAGGAAAAAGTAGCAATGCAATATATACTAGCCATAACCCTATATGTATGTCCCTTACTGTGTTACCCAGTATCTAGCCAGGTTTGTGCCACTTATCTACAGGTTTACAGGCTGGCACTGTAATAAATTGCTGGAACATCATGACAGAACATTTACTATACTGGCACTCTATCATGTCCCCCTCCAAGACACATAACCCAACACATTACCAAAACATATGTACCAATTATATCACAGATATATGTACATTTAGCAGGGATATATATATATATATATATATATATATATATATATATATATATATATATATACATAAGACTATTGCCCTATTGTCCAATATCACCAAATGCACACACTGTAGTCCTCACAGAAGTCTTCATAAACAGCAATGACATATGACTGACAGACCTGTAATTATCAGGAGCACATCTTTACAGTTTTTTACACACACACACACACACACACACACACACACACACACACACACACACACACACACACACACACACACACACACACACACAAAGCTCACAATAAGAGACAAATATAATACCTGCTTCCTATTGGTGAAGGTCATCAGTGTGGTGGCATGGTGGTATCATAGGGCATTGTGCAATGCCTTCACTGTGCACATGTCCTACTAGGGCCCACAACCCTAGTGAAAACTTGTTAAGGTCATATCAGCATCAACTTTCCTGAAAGGGCCATCATACCATGTCTGTAGTTAGTCAACAGACTGGCTTTGAAGGAGACACAGCATGACTTTTTTACTCTTTTTACAAATTATGTAGGTGATACTTGTATGGCAGTTGCACAAGTGGCAATTGTCATACAGTTGTACAAAATGGCAGCTAGTGAATCACATACAGAATGTGATTTGTGAACTGTGAATAGTGATGACCACCGCTGGACAGCTGTATAATGCATGCACATGAACAAGATCAGCTGCACTGGCCTATCTGTTATATCCTTGACAAATGCCTCAGGATGAAGCTGCACTTCTTAGCCACCCTGTCTGAAAGTATAATTAGATGATTCACAGATGTTCATGGTGTATGGGTTTATTTGCCTGAGTGGGGTACAGATGCTATCTAGTGCATGATATTACAGCAAGTCTGTTAATTGCCAAAGGTCTCTGAAGTACAGGTGTCATGTCTCTTCTGTGCAAGACAAATTACTGAACCTTCTCAAAGATATCTTCCTTATCTTATCTCACTCATTACTTAATAGTAGTAGGCATCCCTTCTTGTAGTATTATGATGAAAATTTGTTTTCTGCATGTGTACCTTATCATGTATATATATAACTGCATCAGGAGACATTTCTCCTTCACCTTTATATACCTTGTATAATCTGTGGAGTTACAGACAACATGTCAAGATACCATGTATGACCTTCACATCTCCTATACATATGTCTGGTACCCAGTAGAGAATCTGGGCCTTGCAGAATGTGTCTGTGCTTATGTGTGCCAGTTACACCAGCAACATCTGTATAAAAATGTCTCAACTTTTGCTAATGCATAGATTTGATATATATTTCTATAACTGACATCTTTGCCATTGTTATCTGCATACAGTGTACATAGCAATGTTCCTTCCTTTCCACAGATGTCATCATGACCTCAGGATGTGGTTTGCAAAGACTAGATAACTTCAGTCCTCCCAAGAATGAAATCCTCCTGCTGGCACTCAGGACCCATAGGTGACACCTGTTGGGTAAGGGGATACTGACCTGTCTCCAGATCAGAAGAAACGACTGTCATTAATGTATGACATAAATGCAATGGATAAATGTAACTGCATATTGAGTGTCATAGATATGATCAGTTATGCCGAAATGAAGGTATAAGAGATAGCAGTTGAGAGGTCACACAAAGTAGATGGTCCATCTGGGACTACACACTGATGGAAGGGGATGAGCTTCTTTTGTCCCTTCATGGAGAAACAGGTGTAGTGAGGCGTGGACATCAGTGCTGTGATGTCACAAGCCCCAACAAGTTCAAGTGAAAGATATGACAGGTTGGTATGACATATAACAGATATCGTTATAGCAGCAATGTACATACAGAACATAAGCAGATCACAGTAGCATCTTATGTGTCATCAAAAGGACATGTTGAGTATTCCATGGATAGGATAAGAAGAGCTGTGTGTTTGTATTATACAACTGGTGTTGCACGAACATCCCTGGCATGTATGGCACAATAGGTGTATACAATGAGATTTTTTTTTTTTTTTTATTGTGGTGCTTCTATGTTGTGTATTCACATGGCAGAATGGTGAAATGACCTTTAAAGAGTTGGGGACAGGACAAAAATCACTTATACTAGAGTCAGAGGTTAATGACACTTTGACATTGTCTGCCTCCCCCATTAAGAGTTGTCATGCACATTCTTTACAGGGTAATCTTACAGCCACATCCAAAAATGAACCCATGTCTGTACTGCTGGACCACTTACTGTCAGGAGAAGAGGTAGGTTATTCTACAGAGGTGAGAGTGCTGCTCCTATGGGTGCCCTATTAGATGAGTATGCTGCAAAATATGTGGATATACTTACAAAAGCACAGCCTTGAACAGGTGGCTGACACTGTCATGTGTCAATTTTGCCTCCAATGTGTGTGCAACACTCAGGATCAATCAGCAGATGTGCAGGAATAACAGCATGGCACCAATTTCTGCATTGTACGGCAATCAAGAGGATGCCATCTAGCACTGTCAACAGTGATGTGAGAACATGGAGTTTAGACATATGATTATGACTAGTTTCTTGAGGTGTATCATGGTATACACCACCTTCATTGCCACCGCTATGTGGAGGATATCAAGTACCATCTTTATTTTACATACTATCAATGTTTTCTGTGGTTAGTGTAGGCCAGATAACTGAGGTGGATATGTGGAGGGTGCACACTCCCCACTAAAGTCAGTGGGCTTATCACACTCTGCCACATCGTGACAACCAACCTCCTTTGCTAGGATACTTCACCAATGGTCTCCTTCACAGTTAGGTTCTGTAGCAACACAACTTCCCTACCATGGGAGGGGTGGATTAATTTTATCTAATGCTAATGGTATGGCAACAGGTCACGGTTACATAGTGACAGCTTTCCCTGTCACATGAGGATCTGATCCCTGACACTGAGTACATTTCCGCAAAATAATACCCCTGTCTTCACATCCTGTGATATGATTCCCACCTTGTGTGTGTAGACAGGTGGAGCCAATGTGTTCCTTTGCACCCCTGCACATGGTGATGACTGTGAGTCATTATACCTTTCATCCTGTATAGTATTTGTGATGATGTGTGTTGCACAATGTAACCTGATCATGCACTGCCCAGCTATGCACATCTTGTATCATGCATCACTGTATGTTCATTATGACCCATACTTCTAGACTAAAGTTTGTCACTTTAACTGCGGTGAGACATATATCGTGCATGTTACTGACAGGAGGTGTCATCCTGCACATGCTTTCAACTAGTTCTGTCTTTGCTTACTTTGCAGATGATGATGTTATGATTTACACTCTGATACGGTATGAGCTTCATCCTTAAAACATCTACCCTGGAGCTGTCCTTGCTGCTTCTGCATTATGATACTATGCAGCATGGCTAAGGCTATGACCACTTGCAGAGGAGTATTGTAGTGCCCCATCAGATGTGTCTAGGAAGCAGTCATGTGCATTTAGCAGGCCAAATGGCAGTTTGATGATCTTGTACATCTTTGCAATTGCCATACTTTACTGGAGTCTAGCAATACCCTCCAGATTACAAATAGGCTCAAGGGGCTATTAAGCATCCTATGTAACACACAGCAGGCTTGAGAGGTTAGTGCTTATATGCATACTGCATATAGCTTTGCACATGTAATCTATCCAGAATGCCCTTAGTAATAATATACTCTGCATTGCACATTACCCAGTCATTCAAATAATGACAACTTTTCTTGTTGATGTACCACTGCTGCTGCGAGCCACAAGGGATCTTTATTGCCACATTTGTTCAGTCTATGGCACACAATACCTCGGTGTGGTATGTGATGCTATAGAAGCCATGCATGCCATCTATTCTGTTCTGGGAAATCACATGTGCATATTCAAATGTAAAAGCATAATTTCAGGAACTTGTTAAGCATTTTTGAGACTGATGCCTGGGATATGCCTCATGTATCTCTTACTGATCTCAGAAAGCTCCCTGCAGCTAGTATGCTGAGTATTATTCAATCTTATATCTGCGCAGGGTTAAGGTATGCCATGCATTCATATAGAGTCCTTATGTGGGTATCACAAGTCCAGCAGAATTGTTACAATATCTCAATCTTCACATGGCTAGTCAGGCCCAGTAATCGCTGTCTAAGTACTTTTTCTGCTACCTGCCTCTTCACACTACTGGATGAGAACATGCAAAGTGCAAAGTATAACAAGATGTTGTTCAGAAAGTCTTGCCATAAATCTGAGCATTGCTGTTGTCGGCAGCTCAGATATTTCTTATGTGGTCCAGCTTTTTGCAGAGTTAAGCAGCAAAGTGATCAAGTGTCTCCAAAGACAACTATGAACCTTTGCACCATATTACTTGTGTACATTTGCATATCTTTACTGTTCCATTTGGATATTGTTACCACCTTGAACATGACGTCCGACCTCATGAGTGCACACTGCATAGTATTCAGCTTGACTGAATCCCAAACATTGTTTCATTATCTACCAGCATGCTTCCTGAGATAGACTTACTGTTGCCTGAGTTACTTTTGTGTATTAAACAACTCCATTGGCTTTCACCTTATCTCTGTTTTTTCCACACTTAGTAATACAATTGAAATACAATTCCCTGAAGAAATCAGCCAGGCTTTCAACAACAGTAGCTTACTTTCCACAAATGCCATGAGTTTAGAGAACAAACACGTGAGTACAACAGTACTACTTTCAGGTAGAGGGACCACCCTTCTAAAAAAAAAAAAAAAATGATCTGCTTTTACTGTATTTGTGTTTCTTCCTACTTTATTTTGCTTTTGCATCATCTTAAAAGTACTCAATTGTATTTATTACTGCTTGGTGTAACTCATTCTAAGCCTTTTAGTTTAAGCACTTGGGCTTCAGACCAGTTGTTTTACATTAGGAAGGTTTGTGGTCTGCACTTTAATGGCAGAACAGGTAGCTTACATCCTTCTAAGGTGGGAACTGCTGATTGAGGGCTCAGTGTCTGTTATTCTAAGTGTATTAATTCTGGTTTAAGCACTTGGGCTTCAGGCCAGTTATTTTACATTAAGAGGGTTCGTGGTCTGCACTCTTGTGGGAGGAGAGGCTGGACTCTGCCCTTCTGAGCTGGGAATTTCTGGTTAAAGGCTTATAGTGCCTGCATATGTGAACTGCTTCTTACTGAAATTGGTACACCTTGTTTGCTGTATCATAGACTAGATCCAGGCCTGCTGAATCTAGCTTTGTTTGTATAACTTGAGCACTAATCCAGGCATTCTTTAAAGTATTCAATTGTATTTATTACTGCTTGGTAGTAACTTGATTAAAGTGTAGCTATCATTCTAAGTCTTTGGATTAAGCACTTGGGCTTCAGACCAGTTGTTTTACATTAGGAAGGTTTGTGGCCTGCACTGTGGTGGCAGGACAGGTAGCTTACATCCTTCTAAGTTGGGAACTGCTGATTGAGGGCTCAGTGTCTGTTATTCTAAAAGTGTATTAGTTCTGGTTTAAGCACTTGGGCTTCAGGCCAGTTATTTTACATTAAGAAGGTTTGTGGTCTGCACTGTTGTGGGAGGAGAGGCTGGACTCTGCCCTTCTGAGCTGGGAATTTCTGGTTAAAGGCTTATAGTGCCTGCATATTTGAACTGCTTCTTACTGTAATTGGTACACCTTGTTTTCTGTAGCATAGACTAGATCCAGGCCTGCTGAATCTAGCTTTGTTTGTATGCTTGTTGTTTGTTTGCTTGTTATTTCCCTGAAAAGCTAATTCCACCTAAAATGTGGCTTTTCAGTGCTTCTGTGGATCCCTAGTGATATCTGCATTGCTTACTGTACTTATTTCCTTGTTTCACTTGAAAGAAAGTTACTGTTTGTCATTTTTGCATTTAAGTTACCTGTAACACATTGCATTTAAGTTACCTGGCACTTGCTCACTAAAGCAATTATATAAGTCAGCACTAAAAAATTAAAAGCACTACACCCTCACAAACTCCCCTTGAGTACCTTGTTCCCCATTGGCCCTTTTTTCAATTATAAAGGAATTCCCAATACTATTCTAGCATGTCCAAAGGTCAGTTGTCAATCTCCTCTCTGGTCCAGCTGGTGAATCTGGGAATCTTGAGGCAATGTTACAACTGCCTCATGTACACAGACAACCCTCTCCTCCTCCCAACAAATTCCAACACATGTGAGAGATGCAACCATATAGCCAAACTGGAGGCTAAGCTCTCTCAACTCAGTACTGGTGTAACCAGTCAGGAGGAGAAGGAAACCACACTCACTACAATTCCAGTCTCACATAGACCTACCACGACAGCAAACCAAACACATAATCACACAAAAACATACTCGGAGGCTCTAAATAAAAATCTACCTAAGCAGCAGAAACCTCCAAAGCAGACACCCAAGCAACCACTACCCCAAAACAAAACATGTGCAACACATAGCTCACAAAGTCAGTGTGCCGAACAGTCACAGCCCTTAAGGCTAAACAACACACCTGATACACTTGTAATAGGTGACTCTATCGTCAGGCACACTGACGTCCCGCTCACCAGGCTGAACAAGAGAAGGTCACGGTGAGCTGCCTGTCGGGTGCTAGGATCCGCCACATAACACAAGCACTCAGGTCACTCCAAGGCAAGTACAAATATGACTCAGTCATTGTCCATGCTGGTGTGAATGACCTGAGACATACCTCCCTGGACTACATGAAAAGAGACATAGAGGAGCTCTCTGAGCATGTAGCCCAGGCCGGTATGACCCTGACCTTGAGTAGCATGTTACCCTCACCAAGAATGATGCCACAATATGAAGACAAGATGATCAATTTCAACAATTGGCTTAAGTATTGGTGTCATTCAAAGGGGATCCAATGCCTGTCAGCCTGGGATGACATGCTCGACAAGCCACGATGCTTCGCTAGGGATGGCTTGCACCTGTCACCCCTGGGCTTTCGGATATTGGCAAAGGCTCTTGCTACCCTCATAGTGCCTTTTGTAGGCAAGGCTCAAAAGACAAACCCACCTCCATAGGTATCACAAGGGATAAGAAACTAAGAGTACTGCTACTCAACGCCAGAAGTCTAAACCTCAAGATGCACGCACTCAAAACTCTCCTTAGCATGGAGAACATTGATATCTGTGCAGAACAGAAACCTGGTTCAAGGCTCCCGAGAGCACCCCAGCACTTCCAGGTTATACCTCATGCCATGCTTTTTGGCCCCAAAACTTGGACCGAACCACAAAAGGAGGAAGAGTATCAATATTCGTCAAAGATACCCACACCTCCAGGTTGGTGGCACAGCACGAAGCATCAGAGACTATCCATGTGCAACTAACAGTGGGTAAAACTGCCTTCCAGTTTATAGCCTGCTACAGACCACCCTCCCAAACCCAGGAACCACACTCGGCCTTCCTGAGAACACTGGAAAATATGAAGGTCTCTCCAAACACCATTATATTGGGTGACTTCAACTACCCAAACATAGACTGGGAGCATTACTCTAGCTCCAATACCCTAGCCCAAAGGTTCCTAGAATTTATAAACTCAAATGCTATGGAACAACTTGTTACCACTCCCACAAGAGGGGAAAACATACTGGACCTGATCATCACCAACATGGGGACTTTATGCTCCAGACCAGAAGTGTATCCCTCACTGGTAAGATCAGACCATAAACTAATCTCACTGGATATTCACATCCCGACCCCACCCCCTGCCCAGAAAACCACAGTGAAAAACTTCTCTAAAGCAAATTTCACACTCCTCAAAACCAAGGTGGAATCCTTTAAAGCCCCTGGGCCTGTGGAAAATACGGCCCAGACCGCAGAATCCTTTATAAACGCATTCTATGAACACCTTCAGGAATGCATGGATCATGCAATCCCAAATAAAACCAAGACCCAATCCTCCAAAGGCAGGCGTCCTGTCTGGTGGACCCCAGCCATAAACAAACTATACAATAGAAGGAGGAAGCTACTACATGATAGAGCAAAATCCCAAAAAGGGAAGGCATCTCTGATCAGTATTAGCAAAAACTGCGGGCACTCATAAAATCGTCTAAGGCCAGCTTCGAGAGAAAAATTGCACAGGACACTAAGGATAATCACAAGGCTTTCTTTAGTTATGTTAGTAACCTGGGTGGGAATTCCCAGATATGCTCAGAATTAGTCCAAAATGACAAAAAATACACCGAACCCACAGACATTGCCAACATGCTAACTGACAGGTTCAGCGCAAACTCCCCCCCCCACCAAAAGGGCAAGTGCTGCCCCCCTGACATCTCAGATGCTCAGGTAAGAGCCGCCCTCTCCAAAGCAAAAAACACAGCATCAATGGGACCAGACGGTGTCCCGGGCTGCATCCTACATGAACTCCAAGAAGAGCTAAACCCAAACATAAAGCTACTGTTCAATCTCAGCCTTACTATAGGATATGTACCCAAAGAGTGGCGTACAGCAACAGTGGTCCCTCTCCACAAAGGTGGTGCCTCAACGGATCCAGGAAACTATCACCCCATAAGCCTGAATAGCTTGGTCTGCAAAGCTATGGAAAGGATCATCATGGACATCATAAATAAAGATATCGGGGACCTACAGACACTGGATCCTACCCAGTTCGGCTTTGTTAAGGGCAGATCCTGCCTCTTAAACCTGGTTGACTTCTTTGAAACAGTCACCAAGGCCATTGACGAGGGGAAGATGATCCACACAGCCTACCTGGACCTCACAAAAGCCTTCGATACAATACCCCACTCTGGCATTATAGATAAGCTCACCAGCTTAAATATAAACCCCTATGTCATTAGGTGGGTTGCAAACTGGCTCAAGGACAGAACCCACATGGTTAAAATTGCTGGAGCCATGTCAGACTCCAAAGGACAGAACCCACATGGTTAGAATTGCTGGAGCCATGTCAGACTCTAAACCAGTTAGAAGTGGCATCCCACAAGGCTCAGTCCTGGGACCTCTCTTGTTCGGTATATATTTGTCGGAGGTACAGGCCAACACGGAAGGACTGTGGCTGACCAAGTTCACAGATGACTGCAAACTGGGTGCCATAATTGACTCTCCAGCCGACACAAGCATCCTCCAAAAGGGCCTCATAGAAACAGACAACTGGTGCCAGAGCCATGGCCTCAAGCTAAACACCAAAAAGTGTATAGTCATCCCCTTTGGCAAAAACAAAGTGCCCACAAATTACCACATAGGTGGTAATCCATTAAGTACAGAAGAAGTAATTAGGGACCTGGGGACCCAAGTTGATAGCAATCTCTCATTTGACAACCACGTGGCCAAAGTGGTTAGAAAAACATTTTATATAGCTCACCTAATCATGAAGGGATTCACATCTAGATCAGGGGAAGTCATCGTTCCTCTTTACTCATCCCTCATCAGGCCCATAATTGAGTACAATGCCCCTTTTGGGATGTACCTTACCAGCCACCTGCAGCAACTGGAAAGACCCCAAAAGTACCTCACCAAGAGGATCAAAGGGCTCAAACAGATGCCATATGCTGCCCGGTTAAAGAAACTCCAGCTCTACTCAGTGGCATACCACCTGCTCAGAGGCGATCTGTGCCTGACGTATAAAGCCATGTCCAACCCGGAATTAATGGACATGCTGCACCTCAGAAAATCCAAATCCCATTGAGCCATGCGCTCGAGAGACTTGAACCTCAGCACTGAAATAAATAGGACATGCTGGAGGGACAGATTCATAACCCAGAGGCTCCCTTCACTCTGGAATAAAATCCCAGTCCAGGTTAGGCAGAGTCCCTCATTGACTCTCTTCAAGAGGAATCTTGATGAGTGGATGGGAGATCGTAGGTTTACCCCAGGTATCACTTTTGTGTCACTGTTAGACAGAGGCACAGTATACTAACCTCGAAAAAGGGCATAACAAAATTAATTTACAATGGGTGGCGAAAGCCAAACACACTCTGGCTAGGCTTATAAATGCCCTAGGGCAGATAGCCTAGTATGAACCTATGAACCTATGAACCTATAATAAGGATGCAGGTACACCTGCAGGTATTCTTTGTAAATCATTGTACAAAGCATTAACAGGTTCTTAAAAAAAACTGCAGTTTGTTAAGTCTTGCCTGCTTTTTTATCACATGATCTCTAATGACTTTGCAAATATATCCATATCTGTAAATACCAAAAATAGAGTATTCTATCAATTCCTTGGTATGTTTGGTGTCTCTTAGGGTTCCATTCACAGCCGTGTTCTCTTCTCTGCCTTGTACGTATTAACAGTGGATATGTCTGTCCTCTCTACTACTATGTATGCATATGACCTGGATGTCCTTAAAAGTAATGTTCCCGTGATCTTAATTGCACAAAGCTAAGTGATGTTCTTATACAAGCACACAGTTTGCTACCAAAAAGGCTTTGTATTAACATCGATAAAATTAAAGACGTTCTAATGAACAAGTACATGACTTCTGTGTGTATCTAACAACTGCCATTTCTCCACATACCTTATTGTGAAAGTGGAAAGCAGTCTTAAGTGCAAACACCTTGGTATCCATGCCTACAGTGCACATTAATGATAAAGAAACTAAACTAAAGAACAGCTAAAGCCCGATGAAGTTATTGACTAATTTGCTACCAGAAGGTGCTAACCATTCTTCAGAACATCTTCATGTGTTGGAATATGGTCTGCCAATGAGATCCCCTTAATCTAATGGTAACACCCAAAAGATATAAAATATCCAGAGCCATATTTTAAAAATCATTATCCTGTCACCAAAAGCAGATAACAACCGTCATGTTAAGTAAGGCTAATTTTTCTGTCCCTTAAGTTCAAAATTTTTGTTATGTTAACATCTTTCTAAAGCCTTATAGGTGAAAACATGTCACTCCTATTATGGTCATGCAGACTTGATAATTATAATCACATTGCCCATTCGTCACAAACCCCACAAAATTCACTATTAGTCCTTTAAGAAAAAGCTTTCATAAATGAAGAAGTCTTCACAGTTTTGGAATCATAGCTCCTGAGAAGTCTTCTCTGCCACACAAGGACTACTGTTGACCCTGCACAATTACCTCTGGATTATTGAGGTTGCTTCTTACCAGCCAGTTATATGTTCTAGTCACATGATACCTGACGTATTTAGAAATCATTTCTCCTCCTCATTTGTCTCACATTAAACAATGAATACTTATCTGCTTTACATACAATGGTTACAGGCTTATCCTTATCTAGACCTTTTGCATACTTTGCTGCCTTTGTGTACTTCTGCAAATGTCACATTTTGTGCTTTACACTTTTGCAACTGTACTATGTCAGGCTGCAGTCGAAAGTGGAGACTGTTCAAGCAAATGTATTTAGTAAATAGAGAAGCAAGTAAACAAATAGGACTGTAGGGTGAGTGCAATCTCTCATAAAACCTACATTCACTTGCTTATACACATGAGCCATTTTCCTAGTGAAAAGAATGGCTCCAATTCACCAGTCCATCTAACAACGTATTTCAGTGGCGATGGCTGTGTTGATGGCAGTGTGTATGTGTGTGTGTGTGGGGGGGGGGGGAGCAGGGCTCATTAGTCATGTGCATATATAACTTTCCTGTTTCTTACACACTGGTATTACGTACCATAAGAGCGTAATGGATATGCATGCACCGCACTTCACCTCAGGACACCAGCCTTAATATAAAACTGGTTAAAACATGCTACTTTCCCAGTCTTCCCAGTTGCAAACACCCTATAAGATTCGATCTCCCCTTGCTTGAGGAATAGGGAGCAGATCTCTATCTACATTATCTACTCATAGAGCTAATCTTCTTCCAGCACTGAGGCCTTACCATAAGCCCAGATGTCCAATAGTATAAGCATAGTACCTAACTTTATGCATGACAATTAGCATTACTAGTTTTAATTTTGACAGTACTGCATCAAAATATAAGCAGCAGGAATACTGCTAAACATTTGGAGTTCTAATCATACCTTTAATAAAGAAGATAATGCCTAGGGACTGGAAACAGTAATACTGGAACAAGTCTACACGAAAAAAAAATACCTGCATCTGATTGAAACCAGTCATCTGATATAACAAGGTTTATTAGCACAGGATAAAGGCAACCAAAAAAAAAAAAAGTCTGACAGACGAAAAGTATGCGAGTATTAATGTTATACTGCAGATCAACTGTGGGACTCTGTTAGAGATTCTACGGCTGGTTTGTAAGTATACAAAGGGAGATGAGGACAAAATAAGGAGAAGATAATGCAAGGAGGCAAACCAATTCATGAGAAGTTATGGAGCTGCTTTTAAAGACTGATAATAGATGCTTAACGTATATGCGTCAGAGAAGAAACCAGCACGACTGCTAAATTCCTAAAGAGGTATGGGAGAGGTAACCAACTACTTACACATGTTAAACAGCCACAGACTGAAAGTGCAATTAGAACTGCATGGGTATGCTCAACAAAGTAGGGAGGAAATAAATATTTCATGCAATCATTTTTAAAGTTGTAAAACATTTTGACAGATGGCTATAGCTTTAAACATTGTACCACAGTTATGGAATAGAGAAATGCTTATTGAGTACTCAGCATGGTATCAGTATAGCAGAAGCCATGGACTTAATCTATAGTGAACTTCTGAGGGTCAGTGTGTTCCAAGGTTCAGTAAATATCCTGTGTAAATCAGGCTTGATCACCGGTTTCTATGACTTCCTTGCCAATTTCATTCTTTTTTTTTCAGGTTCATAAATAGTGCTATTCATTTTTCACTTCTCATTTGCAGCAATATTTTGTTAAATCCATTTTGAAAGCAGCGAGTCTATTTTGGAATTGTTTCATATAAGAATTCAGCATAACGATGCAATATTCCATAATGCAAAAGACCGCAAAGATCCATGTTATATGAATGCATGTAAAGCATTTCCTTCAGGTGATTTTCCAAATATATTTAAATAATATTCCCTAAAGATATATTTATTTGATTAGATGATTGCATGTTTATTCAGAACCGCCAAAGGCATTATACTGAATGATGAAATAGTTCTTAAAGCTATTGCCAAACAAATCATTGCTTTCAAAAAAGAACTAAAATAACAGTACCATCCATTAAACTGAATTATTCCCTTCAGATGACTTTTCATAACACCTTAGCTATAAAACTGTATGTTCTCATGAGAAATCTAAAGACCAACTAGGATGAAATGTTGTCTTCAACAACTTCTATATTTGTTTCAGCAAACAGGGCAGACTTCTGAAATAACTTAATTTTGTGTCAGGAATGGTTTCCTACTATGAATTAGTATAACTGAATAATGACTAAATGTCACAAGAAAGTTAGTTAAAATAGCATCAGCACAGAGCATGACAGACTTCAGCTTTCAGTTTTATATGTGATTATGGAACATAGACATTACCCATGCACCAGCCTATTTCCACTAGCCCTCATTCCATTCAGTTTTAAATTGTTTCCAGTTTGGGAATTTATGTTTGCCCTAAACAAGTTGTAGAAAAAAATGAGCACAAGGCTAGCAAACTAAGTGTCTCTAGAAAGGAGTTTTTTTATACTCTTGGCTTAGATTTACAAGCTAGCAGGGCAGCCTAGAAATGACTTCTGAATGCAGCATACACCATTTCAAGGATAAAATGCCATTATTGCCTCACAGCAAATGAGTCTCTGGTACCATTCTCAGGTGGGGTGGCATCTGTGCAAAGCTTGTATTTTTTTTCTTGTTTTCAAGTGGGTTTTTTTGGGGGGCTCTGGTTTCTTTCCACATTCCAAAGACATGCATGTAGTAGGTGGACTGGATACAATAAATTGGTCAAAGGTGTAAGTGTTCATGAGTGTATATTATGAAGAATAACCTCAAAAGGCTAGCCACCCAGCAGTGTGAACACTGCCTCCAGAGGAATTTCACTGTTAAGGTGACACCATGACTCTATGCACAAAAATAAGTAAAAAGGGGTTATGTAGGTATGGACGGATGCCTGGTTGGATGAATGGATATACCATCAGTACTTTGCAAAGAACATGACACCCACTTTTTTAAATGGTGGAAACAGCTTGATGCACTGGTAATATTATAAGAGCTGAACTGTAGCTGGGTCATCTGGTGTCTTGTGCAGTGCCCACTCAAGTCAAAGGTGATCTTCTCAAAGATGACAAAAAAGCTCTCATTTTGTGAAACTGTAGAAAGCTGCTTGGTACACTCCTTAGTCTGCAGTTCTTCAGATGAGATGTTAAACTAAGGCCCCATTTGCTTGAGTTGGTGCTAGCTCAGGTGGATGTAGAAGATCCCATGGAACCTATCAAAGAGTAGGGGTCCTTTAATTAACACAACATAAACAAAATATTATTTACATATTTACAAAATATATATATATATATATATATATATATATATATATATATATATTTACATGTACATATTCACAGATCTCTATATATCATTATCATTCTTCCATAATTGACCCTCACTTCTTCTTCTACAACCGCAGTCTAAGTTTTCCCAATATATCAGCCAAAATCCATTTAGCATTAAACAAACTTTCATTCAATGTTTTATTTTAAATAACCCATATTACATAAAATATATTTTATCTACCCTTCTTAAATATTCTTTCTGTTTGCTTTTATAATATCCATGTTGTTGTGTCTTTCGGCTTTTCCCGGTTAGGGGTTGCCACAGCGGAACTCCGGTCCACTAATGATTGGCAGTATATTTTTACATGCCGAGTTGCCCGCCCTGATGCACAACCTTCAATGAAGGTATGCCCATTGATGCATGTCTCCACACAGAAGACGCTCTAGCTGAGAATCGAGCAGGACAACGTCTTACTGTGAGGCGACAACGCTACCGCAGCACCAATATCCATACATAGCTATATTCATATCTATATTGTTTATGTATTTAATATTCACAAGGAATATTTCTTCACAACTTTTTCCAAAATGTCATATTCCCCTAACCTGGTAGCTTATTTATTAATAGTGTCCATAGGAATTCCTGACACTCTATAAACTTAGTATACCACTTTTCCTTACTTAAATAGTTTTTATCACTTCTTTTATTTTTTCCTATGCATTTGCATAATAACATTGTTTTATTACATTATTATATTACATCATTTTATCCTTTTCTATATCATCAGTGTTCATTTTCCATGTTAGTAGTTTTTCTTGATAATTTTTAATTTAATTTATGTAATCTTTATATCCTTTTCTTATTCTCATCATCTGCATACATTTTTCGTACTTATATTTAAAGATTTTCACTATTACTTTATTCTCTTCCTTTACACACTTTAATAACCTACACAAGTTTAAAGAAGAAGAATAAATAACTGGATTTAATAACCACAATCTCCTTTCAGCTTCACTCATATACAGCATACTTCTTTTCACTAGATTTAATCTTGAACCCCGTAGAAAGGAAAACACTAATTAAACACTTTCTTTTCATATTTTTCTGGATCATATAAACATTTGAAGCATATGCTATATTTCCCATTAAAATAGAATTCACTAGATAAAGCTTTTCTTATATGCTAATCTACAAGTCCTCCTCGCAAGAAATATTTCTATCATTTCTTTTATCAAGCCCTTCCATTGCCTCAAAACTATATAATTTTTCCAGATTGTATCCCTAACAAGGATGCTTCATTCATTGAAAAATACACCCCTTCAGTTTTCATGACATCACCCAAACCCTTACTTTTTTCTGTATTCAAGGCCATTCCCATTTTCTTTAAATATTCACCAGACAAAACAACACTTCCCTCATCCATATTTTATTCTTAGCAACCACAACTACATCATCTGCATATATCAAAACTACTGGAATCACCACTTTCTTTTAGATCATGTATCAAGCATCTTTCATTTTATAAGCTATTTCATTCACTATTGCATTCATTACTAATGCAAACAATACCCAAGTCATGGGGATCCTTCTCTTATACCACTATTCATGCACATTTCTTTACTCAGCCACCCATTAACTAACAGTCTCACTTTATTATTTCTACATGCTGACATACACACTTTCCTAATTCTATTACCTATTCCATACTCTTCCATAACATTCCACAACACATTTTGTCTTACTCTGTCATATTCCCTACTATTATACAATGCCTCCTCTAAAACATGCACGCTGATTGGCCAGCCCAACCAGCGTGCCCATTGTAAATCCCTCAATATACTAACGGAAAAAGGTCCGGTCGCCTGGACTTTTTCCGTTAGTATAAAACACTGTCTCGCTATATTAAAAGAGTTTAACATAGCGACACAGGTTTAAAAAAAGCAACGCGATCTCCGTTGCTTTTTTTAAAGCTGTCTCACTATGTTAAATGAGTTTAACATAGCGACACAGTGTGTAAAAAGCAACGGAGATCTTGCGATCTCCGTTGCTTTTAACCTGTTCGCTATGTTAAATGAGTTTAACATAGCGAGACAGTTTAAAATAAGCAACGGAGATCTCCGTTGCTTATTTTAAAGCTGTCTCGCTATGTTAAACCCATTTAACATAGCGAGACAGTAAAAAGCAACGGAGATCTTGCGTTCTCCGTTGCTTTTGCCCACAGCTCTGATGTACTGTGTAGGCATATCCTGGCAGATCGATTCAGTGCCAACTTCACCCCACTCTCACCCCCTAAATGGCCCATCTCAATACCGGAAGATTGCCAAATTCCAGTAATAACGGCCACACAGGTACAAAACGCACTCTCTAAAGCCAAGAATACAGCATCCATGGGACCAGATGACATCCCGGGCTGTGTACTACATGAACTACAATATGAACTGGCACATCACCTAAGTGTCATGTTTAATCATAGCCTCACCTCAGGTTTCGTGCCCACTGAGTGGCGCAGAGCTACAGTTATCCCAATCTACAAGGGGGGATCCACCTTGGATCCCGGAAACTACCGTCCCATCAGTCTGACAAGCCTTATCTGCAAGGCCATGGAGCGTATTATCATGGAACTTATAAACAAAGACATTGGCAACCTTCAAACACTGGACCCCACCCAGTTTGGGTTTGTGAATGGCCGATCTTGTCTCCTGAACCTAATTGACTTCTTTGAATCAGTCTCCAGAGCCATGGACAAGGGTAAGGTGGTCCACACAGCCTATCTAGACCTTGTCAAGGCCTTTGACACCATCCCCCACTCTGGAATCATAGATAAACTTACTAAGTTGGGCATTAATCCCTATGTCACCCAATGGCTTGCTAAATGGCTTACTGATAGAACCCACACTGTAAAAGTAGCCGACTCCAAATCCAGCTCCAGACAAGTGACAAGTGGAGTACCTCAGGGTTCAGTCCTGGGGCGCTCTTGTTTGGCATCTACTTCTCTGAAGTACAGGTCAACACTAAGGGACTCTGGCTAACAAAGTTTGCAGATGACTGCAAACTGGGAGCCATTATTGAATCCCCAAATGATGTGGATACTCTACAAAAGGGCCTTACAGAAACAGATGCTTGGTGCCAGAGCCATGGGCTCAAGCTTAATGCCAAGAAATGTATTGTTATCCCTTTGGGAAAAAACATGTATCCATGAATTACCATATAGGTGGCAGTACACTAAACACAGAAAGTGTGATAAGAGACTTAGGGACACAGGTGGACAGTGGTCTCACCTTCGATAACCACATCGCCACAACAGTCAGGAAATCCTTCTATGTGGCACACCTCATCACGAAGGGCTTTTCATCCAGAAAAAAGGAGGTCATTGTCCCACTGTACTCATCCCTCATTAGACCCATTATAGAATACAATGCCCCATTTGGTATGTACCTCTCAAGACATCTGCAACAACTGGAAAGGCCTCAGAAATACCTCACTAAAAGAATCACAGGCCTAAAGCAGATGCCCTATGCTGACCACCTTAAAAAACTCCAGCTATACTCTGCCTCATATCGTCTACTCAGAGGCGATCTCTGCTTAACATATAAGGCCATGTCAAACCCAGAGCTGTTGGACATGCTACACTTAAAGAAATCCCAATCCCTCAGAGCTACACGCTCCAGGGATCTAAACCTTGTCATCACAATAAACAAAACATGCTGGAGGGATAGGTTCCTGACCCAGAGACTCCCCAGACTCTGGAATAGATTGCCCATACATGTCAAGCAGAGTGCCTCTTTGGACCTCTTCAAGAGGAACCTTGACGATTGGATGGGAGAAAGGAAATTCACCCCAGGGATCACATCAGTCGCCCTGCTAGACAGGGGTCCAGGAAAGTAAATAATGTGGGAAGAAATAGCCAGGGAATTGTTATGGCTAGGCTTGTATAGGCCCTAGGGCTGATAGCCTAGTACCAACCTATGAACCTATGAACCTATGAACATCAGAACTGCCGCGGAACACCAGACAGCTGCGGAAGGGCAGCAAAGAGGCATTATACAATGCCATTATTTAAGAAAAGTAATTATTTCTTTTCTTAAATAATGTCATTATATAGCAATAACCCACTTCTGGGTGTGGGTAATGCTGGATTTACCCACGGTTGTCTTTGTTTGGTCCCTCGGGCTTCGCCCTCAGGACCAAACCACGCCAACCGTGGGTATATCCAGCATTACCCACACCCAGGCGTGGGTTATTGCTATAATATCACCTACCATAAGTTTCTCATCTTCCCTTTCACTTATGATATAATCCACAATTTATTGCACCACCAGTAATAATTTCTGCCATCCCTTCACTTTTATATCATATATACCCTTTTCCATAATGTTCTTCATCCTTCCTTCCATTTTCCTCTATATTATTCTGATAAATTTTATAATTATATTACTTACTGTTATAGGTCCCCATTTTTATTTTATTCTTTTCATCTTTCTTCCATATACATTTTAATATCTCACTGAATAACACTTCATAAGCAAACCATTATTTTAACCATCCATTCAATACCTTTCTAAATAAATTTATTTGACACTCTATTAATGTATCTACATTTCATACCCTATACCATCTGGACCTGATACTGAATCAGTATTCACTTTCCTAAATACTTCATCCAATTTACTAATAGTATTTTATTTTTCAGAAATTTCCATAACTCTGTCTTGAATTTGTTTAACTTCCCATTCTCTCTCATTTTCTTTCTTTTTTACACTTATACATATTTTTTACATGCTGTACTAAAATACTTTTGTGTTCTTTTGTACCTTAATTTCATTCATTATACTAATATTATCCTTTACTCTTTTACCCAAATATGCAGATACCCCCTTCCTTCTCACTTGTAAATATATCTGCTTAAACAGTAATGCTGTATTCATTTCTAAATTCTCCAGCACATTTCTAGCAATCTTTCCATACTTCACCTTCTCTTCTTTCCTTTTCTTATGTCATCCTTCCATTGATAAAAAAACACTTTTTATACCTCTTTTTAAATTCAGTCTACCATTCAGACCAATTTCATAAAAATTCTTTATGGCTGTATGATCCCTCCATAATGGCAGTCCTTCCAACTTTCCAAATGCATCCCATCTTTTCTCATTTATTCTTTTTATTCTTTTTTCTATTTTAATATATTCACTTTCTTCTAACATCTTCATCCATATTGCTAACTGGTCAGAAAAAACAACTGTCTCTACTGTATCACTATCTGCTACACCCAAACCTTCCAAAAGTACAAAACAATCAACTTTAGATCCAATTCCTTGTCTTCTATAAGTCTACTGACTTTTATTCCACACACTAAGTTATCACATTTTTTTCACCTCTTGTATTTTTTTACATATTCCTTTTTTCACATTTTCCTCTTAATCACAATTACATTTCCCAACTATTATAATTTTCATATTAACATCATCTAATATTTGATTATACAAATTCTCTTTCCTTGAATTTTATAAAAGCATATACTGCTATAAACATATTCTGTCAACCTAACATTCTCAACAGTTAGCCTTCCTTTGAACAACATTACAATTAATATTTTTACTGTATTTTGCACAATACAACCACTCCAGAATAATATTAATTTCCTAAATTCCATATTGTATTTCTACCCCACAATTTTTCAGATTCCTATTACGTTATTGAAAGATAACGTAATCGAACCATCAAAACTTTGAAATGGCTGCATTTCGAAGATCATATTGTGGGATCACAGTACAGTGAGGATTGGAATATTTGCCCTTTCCTCACGGCAGTGCGATCTCGGAGTTGGAATATATATTTAGTGGGGGATATGGAGAGGGTGCAGTCCCCCACAATACAAGCTTCAAAATGCTGCCATTTTGAAGTTTTGATGGTTCGATTACGTTATTTTTTGATAACGTAATATGAACCCAATTTTTCTATTTGCAATCTTTCTTCATTTCTCAAGAATCTTACATCCACATCACATTCATCACATCATTCCAGTACTTCTATCCTTTTTTTATAATATGAATAATACTATTAAGATATATTGAAAGCACTCTACAATTATTATTTTCCCTTCTTTATATGTTTAAGTATTTAAACTTTTATTTTCTTATTTTTTCTTCATTCACCAATTGAATATTTTTTCAGAGTTTATATACAACTATTCACTGATCCTCAGAATCAGCTTTTTCACAAATTTTATTAACTGAAACACATATAAAACTGCTCCTTACTTTTCTTTTTAATATTTTGCAATATATTTTAAATATTCTTTTTCTCCCCCATATCCCAGCAACTACTGAATTTCTTTTCCTAACATCCTTTACACTCCCTTCACAAACATCTGAATTTTCACTTTTGATTTCATCTACATTTTCAACATCTCAGTTATCTTCTTCCTCCTGAAGTATAACATTTTATCTAAGTCATCTTTAATTACAGCCTCTGCTTTATTTTATTTTTCATATTTTAAAATAAAATCTACTTACCACCTTCATTTCAAATACTATTCTCAACTTTAACTTTCACAATATCAGAAACTGAAAAACAAATAAATGTAAAGGGAAAAAGGGAATGATGATGCATTTCTTTGCATTCAGTTTGAGAATTTGACTAATACACCAGTTGTTGGTCTGTAAGAGACCCCCCCCCGGAGTATACTGACATAATTTGGGGATTTGATCATTGCACCTAGTTTGCAGTCATCTGTAAACTTGGTTAGCCACAACCCTTTAGTTTTGACCTGAACTTCTGACAAACATATATCAAACAGTAGGAGACCCAGCACCGACACCTGTGGTACCCCACTGGTAATTGGTCTGCTGGTTGATGTGGAGTCATCCACTTTGATAGTGTGTCCAGTTTGTGAGCCAGTTGGCAACCAATCTAACTAAAAGGGGTTTACATTCAGTTTGCTAAGTTTATTGTTAATGCCTGAATGTAGGATTGTGTCAAAAGTCTTTGCCAAGTTAAGGTATGCTGTGTGCACAGATTTGCCCTCAACAATGGCCTTGGTCACAATTTCAAAGAAATCCACAAGATTTAACAGGCATAAGTCCATAAGATACGTTCCATGGCTTTACAGATGAGGCTGGTCAGGCTTATGGGTCTGTAATTCCCTGGGTCTGTTGCTAGGCCACCTTTGTGGAGGGAATAACTGTAGCTGTTCTCTATTCTGCAGGAACAAAGCCTGTGGTTAGGCTATGATTGAAAAGGATACTTAGTAGTGATGCTAATTCATGTTTTAGCCTGTTTAGAAGATAGCCTGGGATGTCATCTGAATCCATACAGGCTGTGTTCTTTTGTTTTGGACAGGGCTTTAAGGACCTGCTCTTCAGATATGTAAGGTGGGGGGTGAGTTTGGGGGAGGGTTTGTTTTAAGTTAGGAGGGGATAAGAGAGTGAAATTTTCACCAAACCTATCCACTAGCAGGTTTGCTTTCTCTGTGGGGTCAGTGTGTGTGATACCGTTGGCCACCAGTTCTGCACATGCTTGAGTCCTACCGTTTAGGTTACATACATAGCTGTAAAAGGCCTTTTGGCTATCCTTGGCAGTACTTGCTAAGTTTCTCTCAAAGGAGCTCTTGGAGGATTTCACAAGTTGCCTTGTTGTCTTGTTGGGTCATTGTCTTTGTTTTCTTGGACAGCAACTTATTGCATTTGTTGTAGGGTATGTTGATGCTGGAAGTCCACCATGGCAGCTTGATTTTACTTGGAGCTCTGGCTTTGATTCTATTTAGTACAGCTGAGTTTATATAGTTATGCAGATTATTGTACAGGGCTTTAGTATTAGCTTCAGTGTAGTTACCACTTTCAGCTTGCGGTGGGGCTTGGAATGCATTTATACCTTCACCTAGGAAGGTATAGTTTGCCTTGGTGAATTTGTTTTTCTGATTTCACCCTTTGTGAGTTCTGGTGTTATTGCCAATTTGAAGGTGACTGATTTGTGGTCAGTTTTAACTAATGAGGGTCCAACAGATGAAGTAGAGCACCTGTTTGACATATTAGTGAGGACTAGATCTAGAATGTTTGTTCCTCTTGTCAAGGTATGGACAATTTGCTCGAGGACATTTGAATTCACAATGTCAAAGAACGTTTGTGCTAGTGAGTTTGGGCTAGAGTAGGTTTTCCATTTGATGATGGGATAATTGAAATCCCCCATAACTGGTATGTTTGGTAAAAATGGGTGTCGTTACCAATTCTTAGTGTGAATACATTTCTTGCACTCCGTATGAGACTGTGTTATTAGTAGACGGTTATCTGTGCACATGAGGCAATTGCTATACTGCCTCAAGAGACCAAAATCAACAAGGTTGGCAGGACAAACAAGGGTAGTTCAACTGTCCATAATGCTAGGTTGGAGACTGTTGTTACTAGAGGTGGCTTTTCAGAAATGATCACTGAGGAGCTCGGCAAATGGATATTTCTGCCTGGGTTTTAAGGGCAAATTTGTTGAATTTAACTATCTGGCTTTTGCACACAATTCAGCAGTAGTGCATGGTGCTGTGCAACATGCAAACAAGCAGAAACTTGCTGAAATGCAGGGCCTAAATACTAGAAGCTAAAACTTGGAAAAAACTCTCAGGCAGGTCCCAATCAACACAATTCACTCACAAAAGTGCAAATAGGCCCTTTCCAATCCAAGATGGCCTGGAAAACATGCTCAGAATATCAAACCACTACAAACAGTTACAGAAGCAGCAGACCTGGATCTGGACTATGCTACCGCTACTAGCTACCCTAGTTTCAATGGGAAACACTAGACAATGTTTAGCACACCAGAAAAATAGCACTGAGACACTGAAAATGTTTAAAACAGCAGAAAATCAGCCAAGATGCTCTAAGGAATGATTAGAACAGTTAACAGGTCAGTTAATTAAGTCATGCTTGGCTGTAAAACCACAGCAAGCAGAACAGATAGCTTTAAAATTGAAAAAAAAATACCAGTAAACACTTAAACAGTAGAAACAAGAAAAAAAACTTGCTAAGCAGTGGAAACAGCAATAAAATTTGATTTTATAGGCGCAGTGTAGCAGGCAATTCCAGTATAACAGTGCTTTTTAGCACACAGTAAATAAATACAGTATAAAAGTAGGTGGCATGCAATAAAAAAGTGCAGTAAATAGTATAAATAAGCAAAAAAAAAAAAAAAAAAACAGGCAACTTAGGTTTTTTTGGAAGCTTAGAAGTCTCTAGTCATCTGATATCTCTGCTCAGAGTTGTGGCTCAGAGTCGTAGCTCACTTCAATTCTGCTTGGTACAAACAAGCAGAAACCTGCTGAGATGCAGGGTCTAAATACCAGAAGCTAAGACTTGGAAAAACACTATAAGAAAATTCAAAAGGACCAGTGAGGATGCTTATTCCAAGGCCTATATTGGACTCCCTTTACCAATCAGGTACCTATCAACACAATTCTCTCACAAAAGAGCAGATAAGCCCCTTCCAATCCAAGATGGCCTAGAAAACGTGCTCAGAACAAACAAACCACTACAAACAGTTCCAGAAGCAGCAGGCCTGGATCTGGACTATGCTACAGCTACTAGCTACCCTAGTTTCAGAGGGAAACACTAGACAAAATGTTTAGCACAGCAGAAAAATAGCACTGAAAAAGGTTTAAGACAGCAGAAAATCAGCCATGATGCTCTAAGAAATTATTTAAACAGTTAACAGGTCAGTTAATTAAGTACTGATTGGCTGGAATACCAGAGCAGGTAGAACAGATAGCTTTAAAACTGAAAAAAATACAGTAAATACTTAAACAGTGGAAACAGCAAAAACGTTTGCTAAACAAAGAAAAGAGCAATACAATTCGATTTTACAGGCACAGTGTATCATGCAATTGCAGTATAGCAGTGTAGTTTAGTACACTGTAAATAAATCCAGTATAAAAGGAGGTGGCAGGCAATTGAAAAGTGCAGTAAATAGTATAAATATGCAAAAAAACAGGCAACTTATATTTTTTGGAAGCTCAGAAGCCTCTATTCATCTGTATCTCAGCTCAGAGTTGTGGCTAGTAGCTCACCTCAGTTCACCTCGGTACAAACAAGTTACAGTGCTAGCCGTACAGATCTTCTTTTTACTCTGAAAATATATCTGTTTAAATAACAAATGTTTAATTTTCTCTTAATTCATTGCATAATTTTATTTTTCTTTAATAAAATATTTTCACTTAAAATATTATACCTCTTTTTCAGTTGCCATCCCTCATAACATTTTTGTATTTATTTTAAAATGCATTTACCATTCTGATTAATCATTATAAAATTGCCTCCTACTTATATGATCTTCCATAGGTTCATAGGATGATACTAGGCTATTAGCCCAGAGGCCCTTATAAGCCTTGCCAACTATTTCACCCATGTTCCCTCAAAGTCAGCACCTGTTTACCTTGTCCAGTAGGGACACAGGTGGGATCCCGGGGGTATATTTTCTGTTTCTCATCCGGTTGTCTAGGTTCCTCTTAAAGAGGGCTAGAGAGGTACTCTGCTTGGCATGGAGAGCGAATCTATCCTACAGATGGGATGGGGGAGTCTTTGGGACACAAATCTATCCCGCCAAGTTCTATTAATGTCACAGACCAGGTTGAGGCCTTGTGTGTGAGTTGCGTGAGTGGAATTTGTCTTATGGATATGCAGGAACTCCATCAAGGCTGTGTCTAAAATGACCTTGTATGCCAGGCACAGGTCACCTCTGAGCAGTCTGTATGAGACCGAGTAGAGGGACAGGGCTTTTAGCCTATCTGTACAGCATAGGTGTTTGACACCCTAGATTTTCCTGGTCAAGAACCTCTGTGGCCTCTTCAGCTGCTTGTCAAGGTACATGTTGAAGGGGGCATTGTACTCAATAATGGGTCTGATAAGGTAGGAATACAGGGAATACAGGGAATATTATAACCTCCTTGTCGATGGATGAAATACCCTTATTTATGAGGTTGGCCATGTAGAAAGTCTTCCGTACAATGGATGCAACGTGGTGGTCAAAAGTCAGGTTGCTATCAACCTGGGTGCCCAAGTCCGTCATGACTGATTGTATACTTAGTACATTGTTATTAATGTGATAATTAGTGGGGAAGACATTTTCTAATAATAATTCTAACTTTTTAGTTTCACCTACTCCATGACATTCTACCTATCCTAATATGACCTACATTATTTCTTAACTCTATCCAAATAGCTTTAAGATCTGAGAACCCTGTTTCTACTGTACCTTCATCTTTTGTCTCCAACCCTTCAGGTATAACAAAATAACCAATCTGCGTTTTGTACATTCCTCTACTATAAGTCCATGTATTGTTCTTCTACAAATGTAATTAACTGCATTTCATAATTTCCATAACTTTTATAACATCATTCTCTTTCTTTTTCTTTCTCAAGTCACAAATGAAGTTTCCCATTACTATAATGTCCATGCTAATAGAGATATAATTCAAAATTAAGTTAAACATAGTGTCTCTTTCTTTGTTAGTCACATACATATATATTACTATTATTCTACATACCTTATCTTATCCTACCCATTAAAACTAAAATTATATCAAGAGCCTGAACTGATTTTTTGGTAAATATTCCTAAATATAAATATTCCTATTCCTGAACATGCATCTTGTCCTAAATTCCAAAATATTTGATTTCCCTACAAAATCTCAGCTTGCAGTCTTTCTTCCTTCCTTTGTTAGAAATCTTGTGTCTTCTAATATAATCATGTCACTATCAAATATTTTACACCATTCAATAATTGTCAGTCTTCTAATGATACTTTTAAAACTATTAACATTTAATCCTAAAACTGACACTGTTCTTATTACAAGAAATCCTATGTAGGAAGAAGAAATAAAGCCTTCACTTATTTCCTTTCTTTTTTCTTTAACATTTAATCTAATGAAATTTCTTTTCCTTTCCCTTACCCTTTTACCAATAAACATGTTTTTATTTCTAACTATACTCCAACACACATCTTCCTCATCACTAATTTCTGACCCTTTTTCTGTGTTTAACTCTTGTCCTTCATTAAATAAACTTCTATTCTTATTTTTATTTTAACTATTTTAACTACATCCTCTTCCACATTTATGCCCCTGATTTTTGTGAGTTGCAACTTCCATAATCTCTTAAGTTTGTTCATGCTTTTGTGAAATAACATTTTCATTTGAATCATCCCCAACTTCCTTACAGTTCATTCATGTGTCCAGACTTATTACATTTACAACATTTTTTGTATCATGTCCTATAAAACTACATAAAAAACATTTCTTTTTTGTACAAGCAAGAATCAAATGATCTGTTTTTCCACAATAGAAACAAGTTTTTGGTTGACCCCAATATTTCGCAAAACGTTTTTTGCCCTTCCACATTTATAATACTCAAATTATGAATATTTTTTTTTATTCTCCATTTTTTAAATAATGTTACAATCCCATCCCCCAGTCCATAAATCTCTGTTATCAAACACTTTAGAAATGTCTAGTACTTCTTTGCATATGCTACTTAAATGTTTCCTTAAAGTCCCATTTAAGTTTCAGTCCTAAATTGTTGCTGAATTTTTTCTTAGTTTCATATAAGCATTCCAAGGCACGCAATGTTGCTTTTACTTTCAAACTCTCCCCCAAACGTTTTCATTGCCTCTCCATTTTCAAAATAATGTCAAAGAAAGTCTTTTATTTATATGCTTTTGCTGGTGAAATGCTTAATGGAGAAATAATGTTATCATCTGCATATGTTAACAAAACTGGCATTTTTATCCCTTCATTGGAAATATTGCATAAAGCATAAAATAATTTATTTTATTATCCTAAGTGTAATAAATTCTTATTCAGATTCTGCATTCATTTTCTACAGAAGGGTCTTCAGTTCCTTTTGTGTTGTTTTATTCTTATTCGTTGGAAATTTAACTCATTGATTTTATCTCTTTATTCATGTATGTAGATATCACATTCATTACTAATACAAATAATGTACCACTCAATGGACAACCTAGTCTAATACCCTTCTCAAGCTGTACATCTTCATTTAGCCACCCATTTACCATTGCTTTAACTATATTGCACCTATATGTTATAATGCAAACATTTTTTATTATTTTAATTATATTATAAACTTCAAATATATCTCATAATACAGAATGGTGAACTGAATAAAAAGATTTACTTAAATTCCTTACCATTAATTTTGCCTGAACATTTCTATATACCATATCTTCTACTAGTTCCCTAATTATCAGTAACAAATCATGATCCCTTTTTTCCTTTTATACCATGCACCTATTAATTTACAACTCTACCGACTTTTTCTTCCATCCTTTTCTGTAAAAGTTTCATGAAAAGCTTATAATCTGTGTTATTTAATACTAGTGTTCTCCAGTTCTGTATAATTCACATTTATATTTTTTTCATATAAATCTAACCACACCCCTACACAATTCTTTATACACAAAACCTTTGTCCAACCATTCATTTAATACCCTTACAAACCATTTTTTGATCTAAAGTCATATTTTTATTCATGCTGTGTTCTATTTCATATGGCCCTGCTGCTGAATCTAGATTCTCTACTTTTCATAGGTGTTTTCTAGGCTAATGGCCCTAGACCCCTTACAAGCCTAGCCCGTAGGATTACCCTGGCATCATGCCACCTGATCTTAGTTCCCACTGCCTCTGTTGAGTAGAGCCGCTGGAGTGATCCCTGGGGTGAATTTTCTATTTCCCATCCACTCATCAAGATTTCTCTTGAAGAGGGCCAGTGAGGTGCTCTGTTTGACATATATGGGAAGTCTATTCCATAGCATGGGCAGCCTCTGTGTTATGAACCTATCCCTCCAGTACATTCTGTTGATTGTGGTAATGAGGCTGAGGTCTCTGGAGTGTGTAGTGTGGAGGGATTGAGATTTCTTTAGATGTAGCATTTCTAACAGAGCTGGGTTAGACATGGCTAAGTCAAGCAGAGATCGCCTCTAAGTAGATGATATGAGACAGAGAATAGTTGGAGTTTTTTTAGTCTGTCCATATAGGACAAGTGTTTAAGGCCTAGGGTCCTCTTTGTGAGGTACTTTTGCGGCCTCTCCAGTTGTTGCAGGTGTCTAGTGAGGTACATGCCAAATGGGGCATTGTACATGATGATTGGCCTAATGAGGGAAGAGTAGAGGGAGACAATGACCTCTTTCTTCCTGGATGCAAAACCCTTAGTAATGAGATGTGCCACATAGAAGGACTTTCTGACCATGGTGGTAATGTGGTGGTCAAAAGGCAGGTTGCTGTCAACCTGTGTTCCCAGATCTCTCATAATGCCTTATATGTTCAGTGGACTACCAACGATGTAGTAATTCATAGGAACTGGGTTTTCCCAAAGGGGATGACGACACATTTTTTGGCATTAAGCTTAAGGCCATGGTTCTGACACCAGTTGTTGGTCTCAGTGAGACCTTTATGTAGGATGTCAACATCACTTGTGGAGTTAATAATAGCTTCCCAACTTGCAATCGTCTATGAACTTTGTCAGCCAGAGTCCCTTCGTGTTGGCCTAGACTTCAGAAGAGGACCCAGGACTGAACCCTGTGGGACTCCACTTGTGACTGGTCAGCAGTCTGACTTGGAGTAAGCTACTTTCACACTGTGGGTTCTATCTGTGAGCCAGTTTGCAACCCACCTGGTGATATAGGGGTTCATACCTAGCTTAGTGAGTTTTCTATGATTCCTAAGTGGGGAATGGTATCAAAGGCCTTGGCCAGATCATGGTAGGGTGTATGAACCACCTTGCCTTCATCCACAGATCTGGTAACTGACTCAAAGAAGTTGACCAAGTTGAGCAGGCATGATCTACCCTTCACAAAACCAAACTGTGTGGGATCCAGAGTTTGATGATTCCCTATATCCTTGTTTATTACGTCTATGATGATGCATTCCATAGCTTTGCACATCAGACTCATCAGGCTAATAGAGCGATAATTCCCAGGGTCTGTAGTTGGTCCTCCTTTGTGGAGAGGGATGACTGTAGCAGTGCACCATTCGGTAGGGACAAAGCCTGAGGTGAGGCAGTGATTGAACAGGGCACACAGGTGTGGTGTATTCATGTAGAACACAGCCAGGGATATTGTCAGGTCCCATAGATGCTGTATTCTTGGCCTTGGATAGTGCTGTTTTAACCTGTGCAGCAGTAATACTGGGTGCCTGGCAATCTACTGGTATTGTGATTGGTCCTTTGGGGGGGAGAGGAGTAAAGTTGGCACTGAATCGGTCGGCCAGTATACTGCCAATATCTGTTGGCTCAGTATAGGAGGTACCACTGTGCAGTAGCTCAGAGCAAATCTGGGTATTGCCGTGGAGATTCTTTACATAATTATAGAAGGCCTTGTGGTTGTCTTTACTATCTGCTGCAATTCTGTTTTCATAGCTAGCTTTAGAGGATTTGATGAGGGATCTCAACTTTTTGTTGAGGCTGATAAGCGAGTTTTTCCAGTCTTGGGACTTCACCTTATTCCACATCAGTTTCCTCCTCCTTCTGTTGTACAGTTTGTTTATGGCAGGGGACCGCCAGACTGGCTTCCTTTTTTTGGAGGAGAGTGTCTTGGTTCTATTGGGTATGGTGAGATCTATGCATTTGTGTACGTGTTCGTACAGTGCATTGGTGTATGATTCAGCAGTCATGGAACTATTCTCCATTTGTATGGGTGCCGTGAAGTTAGACACCTGTTTTTAGGATCCCAAAGTTAGCTTTGGAGAAGTTTTTCATGGCGGTTACCTTTGGAGGGGGGATGGGAGGGATGTGAATTCCCAAGGTGATTAATTTGTAGTTGGATCTAACCAGAGAGGAGTTGACTATTGGTGTAGAGCAATGGTCGCCCATGTTAGTAATGACCAGGTCAAGGATGGTGCTACCTCTAGTGGTGGTAAGAATGAGTTAGACAAGGGCACTGGAATTAATGAATTCCATGAAACGTTGGGCAAGTATATTGGTACATGAGTAGTTTTCCCAGTTAATGGAGGAGTAGTTGAAGTCACCCAGAATGAGAGTATTAGGTTGGACCCTAATATTCTCCAGGGTGCTTAGGAATGTGGAGTGTGAGTCTTGGGACATGGTTGGGGACCTATAGTAGGCTACGACCTGAATCACTGTCTTACCCAATGTTAGCTGAACCTGAAGTATCTCTGATGTGTTATGTTGGGCCACCAGTCTGGAAGTGTGCACATCCTTTATGAATATGGAAACACCACCGCCTTTGGAGCTTCAGTCCAAGTTCTGGGGCCAAAAGGTGTGGAATGAGTTATAGCCTGGTAGTGCAGGGGTGCTTTCTGCTGCCTTGAACCAGGTCTCTGTTACAGCACAAATGTCGATGTTCTCCATTTTAAGGAGTGCTTTGAGTGAGTGCATTTTGAGATTTAGACTTCTTGCGTTGAGCAGCATGATCCTCAGATTGCATTTGTTTGTAGCTGTTACATTGGTAATTTGGTCTATGGAACACCACCTAAAAAAGGCACTATAGGGTTGGCAAGAGCCTTGGCCAGTATCTGGTAGCTCAGGGGTGACAGATCCAGGCCATCTCTGGAAAAGCATCGAGGTCTGTCAGTCATGTCATCCCAGGCAGACAGATACTGGATCCCCTTAGAATGACACCAGAAACTTAGCCAATTGTTAAAATTAATCATTTTGTGCTTGTACTGTGGTATCATTCTTGGTGATGGTAGGATGCTGCTCAGGGCTAGGGTCAAACCCGCCTGGGCTACATAATCTAAGAGCTCCTCCATGTCTCTTTTCATGTACATATGGTGTGAATGACCTGAGGTATGTCTCAGGTAATTCACACCCACATGTACAATGAGAGTCTCATATTTGTACCTGTTGTTGAGGGACCTGAGTGCATGCGTTATGTGGGAGATCCTGGCACCTGACAGGCAGCTGACTGTTACTTTCTTCTTATTCAGCCTAGTGAGTGGGACATCAGTGTGCCTCACTATCGAGTCACCTATGACTAGTGTGTTGGGCATGCTGTTTTGCCTTAGGGGCTTTTTAAAACCTGTTCTAATTTTTCTACTATGATTTTTCCCCAAACTTTATTGTCTTTATAAGAGAATGTACATAGCTTCCATTCCTTACCCGTCTTTATACCCTGCCCTTTAAATTATGTCTTAATATGCTCTTTTACTATTTCCATAATTTTCTCGTGCATTGTATATTATCCCTCATGAATCTTTCATTTGTGTCATGACACTATTATTTTCTTAAATTATTTTACTTAAATAAGGGGCAATTTTTTTCTTTTTTCTTTTTCCTTGCAGAAAATATCTTTGTTTATATAACAACTGTTCTATTCTTTTCTTCTTCATCCTTATTTTTGAGGAATCACCTTTTTCTCATTACTGCTTTCTACAAATGCCAAACACTTCATTTCTTCTTCCTGCTTCTCCGAGTTGCCTTCGCACTTGCACTGGAATCAGGAAGTGTAACTGCATGCAGCGACCCTGTAAGTAAAAAGATTACGGGAATTTCCCAGATGCCCTGGCCAAATTTCCTTTTGTGATATAATTACCACCTCAGGTCTCCACTGTAAAGAGGCTATTAGCCTAGTGAGACTAACCTGGCCAATAAAAGATAAATACAAATAATAAAGAAATAAAATAAACAAACAAATAAATAAATAAATATGGAATGCATATCACAGTGAATACTAAGGTATGTGTAACATTAAGCATCTTACAAAGCTACATGAGCTTTTTTTTTAAGAGGGAGGAGCATAGGGTGATATAAAATAGTAAAGGAAGATGCACGCAGGTGGATTATATCCTATGCAGGAGGGCCAGTCTGAAGGAGATTGGGGAATGTAAAATGGTGACAGGGGGAAGGTGTAGTTAGGCAGCATACAATGGTGGTCTGTAGGATGATGTTGGTGATCAAGAAGAGGAGGAGGAGTGAGAGCAGTGCCAAAGATTAAATGGTGGAAGAAGTTGAAAAAGGGTGATTGTGAGTTGGAGTTCAGCGAAGAGTTAAGACTGGCACTGGGGGGGGGGCAGCGAAGAGTTACCAAATAGTTGAGTAACTACAGCAGAGCTGGTAAGGGAGACAGCTTGAAAGGTGCTTGGTGTGGCATCTGGACAGAGGAAGGAGATCTAGTGGTGGAATGAGGAAGTACAGGAGAGTATACAGAGGAAGAGGCTGGCGAAGAAGAAGAAGTGGGATTGTCAAAGAGATGAAGAAAGTAGACAGGAGTATAAGGAGATGAAGCGCATGGCAAAGAGAGAGGTGGTGAAGGCTAAGGATAAGGCATGTGGAGAGTCGTATGAAAGGTTGGACACTAAAGAGGGAGAAAAGGACCTGTACTGATTGGATAGATAGAGAGACGAAGCTGGGAAAGATGTGCAGCAGGTAAGGGTGATAAAGGATAGTGAAGGAAACATACTCAAAAGTGAGGAGAGTGTGTTGAGCAGATGGAAAGAGTACTTTGAGGGGCTGATGAATGAAGAGAATGAAAGAGAGAAGGTTGGATGATGTGGGGATAATGAATAGGAAGTGAAACAGATTAGCAAGGAGGAAGTAAGGACAGCTATGAAGAGAATGAAAAATGGAAAGGCTGCTGGCCCAGATGACATATCAGTGGAAGCTTGGATATGTTTAGGAGAAATGGCAGTGGAGTTTTTAACCAGATTGCTTAATGAAATCTTGGAAAGTCAGAGGATGCTTGAGGAGTGGAGAAAAAGTAACTCCAAAAACAAAACAGAATGAGGCTCGCCACAGCACAAAATCCACAAAGAAGAATTTATTAACTGCAGTAACAAAAGCAAGCGCTTTCACATTTTGCAACGCTTCATCAGACTTTTACAACTACTACTGTTTCTAACCACGTTTAAATAATACACCTTGTACTCAATTAATCAATCACATCATGAGGAAAACACATTCTAAAAGCGACAGTCACATATTCACAACATCAAAGACATACGCATCCATATAAAAACTTGAATCAAAAACATAAATATTATCATATATTAAAATATGCATACATAAAAAAATTCTAAAAAAATAATGATAACCAACATCTATCGTATACATATATATAAAAATCCTAAACACATATATAAGAAAATATATATAAAAATATATATATTAATATATTAATGCTAGTGGACATAGGGACGTGCTGCTAAAAATGGTTTCAAAGTTACTCTTTCATTCAACCCATGTCCCCTGCAACTTTGTAATCTTATTATCCATCTATTTTCACGTTCTTCAGTATAATTCTTTATATCACCCAACCTATTCGTTACCTTAATTAATTCTAAAACACTAAATTTGAAACTATGTGTCATACCTTTCTCTAGGACATGTCGGGCTAGAGCATTATTTTCATCTTCTTTATTTATTGCATAAACATGTTCATGAACCCGTTCCCTAAGACTCCTATTCATCTTGTCTACATAAAAACATATATTTTTTTAGATTTTTTTTTTATATATGCATATTTTTATATATGATAATATTTATGTTTTTGATTCAAGTTTTTATATGGATGCATATGTCTTTGATGTTGTGAATATGTGACTGTCGCTTTTAGAATGTAAGTGTTTTCCTCATGATGTGATTGATTGAGTACAAGGTGTATTATTTAAACGTGGTTAGAAACAGTAGTAGTTGTAAAAGTGATGAAGTGTTGCAAAACGTGAAAGTGCTTACTTTTGTTACTGCAGTTAATAAATTCTTCTTTGTGGATTTTGTGCTGTGGCGAGACTCATTCTGTTTTGTTTTTGAAGTTGCTATTTTGAATCTGAAGAGGCTCCTTACCCTGAAGCTGTTTTGTTTTGGACTTTGCTCTGTTTTGTGTTTTCTGAATGGCTCTGGGACATGGCTACAAGGAGAGAGATGAATATCACAATGCCAAGTGGAAATGGAAGTGTCAACACAATATGGGGAGCTGTAGCTATGGCTGAAAACCCGCTCCTTAAATTTACTACAAGCGAGCTAGTGAATGGTGGAAGTAATTCAGTGAATTTACAAAGGAATATTGAAGCTATCCAGCTCACTCGTAAGTTGGAAAATACTTTACAAAAATTAAGAATAACACAGTGGCAGAGACTACATATGGAAGCATGTCTGTCTTTTAAAATAATACCCAGAGGTTTGAGAGTGCTAAAATGCCTACTTTTGGCACTACATACCCTGGTTTATTGACTAAATGGCAGAAATTAAAAATGGAAACCAGCTATGGATATATCAAGTTATTGATAGAACAATATCAAGAAATTGAGGCTGGCTTGATGCAGGAAATAATGGCTATGGAAAATGATGTAGGGAATATGGTTAATACTGAAGAAAAAGAGATGCTTATGGCAGATACTATGTTGCGTATATCTACATTAGATAACAAACAGTTATCAGATAAGAAGAGGAAATTAGAACGGGATCTTCGGGATTTCCAGAGAGGGCAAGTTTTTTCTTGGCCAAGGGATAATGCCATAAGTTCTGCACAGCGTAGTTATGATATAAACCCTACACAAAAGAATTACAACTCTCAGAAGGCAAGTAAAAGAGCTATCAGTTCTGATGTTGTTCCTTTGAATTCCGTGGATGTAGATACGCCCACAATGGTGACATCAGCGAATACGTCCATAGAAGTAAACTCATATGAAGTTATCGCTCAAGTAAACAGTGAAGTCGCAGATATAGGAGAGTGTTCTTCTGGGGAAACAACGAAAATATCATGTTCTTTGTTTGCTGGTGCAGTCAGGAAAAATTTTGGTAGAGATGTGGATAAAAAGTTAGATACGCTGGACATTATAATGGCTGATAACACTGTGCTTCCTTTTCCATTACCAATTCGCCAGTTGACCGAAACCAGCTGGTCGCCGCATGGACGGTTAGGCAAGAGGAAAATGATGGAGGACAGACACGAATTTCAAAAAAAGGTACTGAAACCCATACCAAAGACATAGTGATAAATTTATCACAATATTGCTTGACTGAGAATGAAAGGTCCTTATTGAATCATGGCCTATCATTTATACCTTTGAAGTCAGCAGATATTACTGACATTATTTTAGACATAAAAATGTTTATTCGGAAAGTGAGTCTAAGTATAATGTTTGGTAGAACTAATATAAATAACAGGAATGTGTTTTCTAAACCATCTACTTTTGTACCACAGGGACATCCTTTATTAGACACATTTGAGAAAGCTTGTGAGCGAGATCTCTTTGAATTATATAAATCTAATAGCAAATCTGAATTTTATAACTTAACTTACAATGAGTTTCAATCGATAAGACAACTTCAAGATAATAAAGCGATAGTTATTAGGCAGGCCGATAAGGGTGGTGCCATTGTACTACTAGACACTGAGATGTACAGAACCAGCATGATGAATATGCTGAGTGAAGTTGGTACTTATCAGGTATTAAATGGGGCAATGTTAAATAGATTGATTAGTAATGTACGATCTGAGCTATATGACATGTTCTTATGTCATACGATTGATGGTGATTTATATAAATACTTATTAGTTGAGAATCCCCTTGTTCCCACCATAAGAGGACTTCCAAAGGCACATAAGACTTTTGTAAATCCACCTATGAGACCTATAGTCTCTGGTGGTGGTTGGCTTATGGAACCGGCCTCTATATTTATAGAAAAGCAGCTCCGACCAGTTGTAAATGAGACTACCTCAATATTGAAAGATACACAAGATTTTTTGGAAAGTTATGGTAATTACATTTTGAATAATGAAGATGCTTATAGTGATTTATTGGTCACATTAGATGTGGCTTCCCTGTTTACTTCAATTCCTAATGATACAGGAATGGAATTTTTGAGGTTATTTTTGATTGAGAAAGGGATATCCAGAAGTTGCATCATTAAGATTTTAGCTTTACTTGATCTAGTATTAAGTAATAATGTTTTTTTATATGAGAGTGTTTGCTATCTACAAAGAAAATGTGTTGCAATGGGTACCCCATGTGCCAACTCATATGCCAACTTGGTGTTGGCATATTGGGAAAGTGCATGTGTTGTCAAATATTATATATAATAAACACTTTAAATTTTACAAGCGTTTTGTGGATGATGTGCTTTTGACATAGAGAGGTACAGAAACAGAGCTGAATGACTTTATTGAATATGTCAATGGCACTACAGATTTTTTGAGGTTTGAACAGAAACAGTCTTATGAAAAGATGGAATTCTTGGATGTTCAGGCGATAAAGATAAATGGTGAGATACACTCTGAGATATATAGGAAGCCATGTTGGAAAAATAATATGTTACATAGAAGCAGCATGCATCCTCAACATATATATCATAACATAGTGAAAGGTCAAACACTAAGGATGTCACGCCTCACTACAAGTGATGGGAGTTATAATAAAAAACAAGAGATGTTAGTGAGTAATTTAATGTTATGAGGATATAGTAAAGAAGAAGTTGAGGCTGTACATGAAATGAACAATTTAGTAAGGAAAGGAAAAGGGAGACCATATTTATATAATAATGGTGGGAGCATTAATAATAATAATAACAAAAATCAATGTAATAATGAAAATAGACTGATAATTCCTTATACGAATATGAATAAAGGAATTAGAGGAATAATAGAAAAAAATGGGGAATGTTGACTACTGATGAGAAGATAGTTGAAATAGTAGGTCAAAAACCTTGTTTTTCATATAGGAATACGAAATCACTTAAGAGGTTGTTATGCTATGAGGATAGGAATAATAAAAATACATTTATGAAATCAAGTAGACAGGGTACACTATCTTGTAGAAGTTGTAATCATTGCTCATATATGTCTGGAAATGATTATTTTGTACATCCAGACACAAATCATAATTATAAATTTAATTTCTATGCTGATTGTAAGTCAAGGAACTTGATATGCTTAGCTGTTTGTCAGACATGCTTGTTTTTATGTAGGCAAGACGAATAGGAGTCTTAGGGAACGGGTTCATGAATATGTTTATTCAGTAAATAAAGAAGATGAAAATAATGCTCTAGCCCGACATGTCCTAGAGAGTGTTTTAGAATTAATTAAGGTAACGAATAGGTTGGGTGATATAATGAATTATACTAAAGAACGTGAAAATAGATGGATAATAAGATTACATAGTTGCAGGGGACATGGGTTGAATGAAAGAGTAACTTTGAAATCATTTTTAGCAGCACGTCCCTATGTCCACTAGCATTAATATATTAATATATATTTTTTATATATATTTTCTTATATATGTGTTTAGGATTTTGATATATATGTATATGATAGATGTTTTGGAGCTGTTTTGTTTTGGACTTTGCAGTGGAGAAAAAGTGTTTTGGTACCTATCTTTAATAAGGGTGATGTGCAGAGCTGTAGTAACTACAGAGGGATTAAACTGATCAGTCACAGCTTGAAGTTATGGGAAAGAGTAGTGAAAGCTAGGTTAAGAAGGGAGGTGACGATTAGTGATCAGCCGTATAATTTCATGCCGGGAAAGAACACTACAGATGCAATGTTTGCTCTGAGAGTGTTGCTGGAGAAATATAGAGAAGGTCAGAAGGAGTTACATTGTGTCTTTGTGGACTTAGAAAAAGCATATGACAGGGAGCCTAGAGAGGAGTTGTGGCATTGTATGAGGAAGTCGGGAGTGGCAGAGAAGTATGTAAGAGTGGTACAGGATATGTACGTGGTGAGGTCTGAGGTAGGAGTGACAGATGCGTTTAAGGTGGAGGTGGGATTACATCAACGATCAGCTCTGAGCCCTTTCTTATTTGCAGTGGTGATGGACAGGTTGACAGACATGATCAGACAGGAGGCCCCGTGGACCATGATGTTTGCAGATGACATTGTAATCTGTAGTGAGAGTAGAGACCAGGTTGAGGAGATCCTGGAGAAGTGGAGATATGCTCTAGAGAGGAGAGGAATGAAGGTCAGCAGGACTAAGACAGAATATGTGTGTGTGAATGAGAGGGAGGATAGAGGAATGGTGAGGATGCAGAGAGTAGAGTTGACAAAGGTGGACGAGTTTAAGTACTTGGAATCAACAGTTCATGGTGAGTGTGGAAGAGAGGTGAAGAAGAGAGTACAGGCAGGGTGGAATGGGTGGAGAAGAGTGTCAGGGGTGATTTGTGATAGACGGGTACCAGTAAGAGTGAAAGGGAATGTCAACAAGAGGGTAGTGAGACCAGCTATATTATATGGGTTGGAGACGGTAGCACTGACAAAAAGGCAAGAGTCAGAGTTGGATGTGGCAGAGTCAAAGATGTTAATATTTGCACTGGGTGTGATGAGGATGGACAGGATTAGGAATCAGTATATTAAAGGGTCAGCTCAGGTTGGATGGTTTGGAGACAAAGCCAGAGGGGTGAGATTGCATTGGCTTGGACATGTGCTGAGTAGGGGTGCTGGATATATTGGGGAAAAGGCTGCTAAGGATGGAGCTACCAGGAAAAGAGGAAGGCCTGAGATAAGGTTTATGGATGTGGTGAGAGAGGACATGCAGGTGGTTGGTGTGACAAAGCAAGATGCAGAGGACAGGAAGAAATGAAAATAGATTATCCACTGTGGCGACCCCTAACAGGAACAGCTGAAAGAGAAGAAGCAGCTACACGGGCTTTTCATTGATCAATAAGGAACATGTTAGGTGTATTATAGGTATCAGCCTCATGCTTCCTATACCTAGTTCCTCGGTGCTCTACTGCAGGATGAGTTGGATATATGTTTTTTTAGGACTTCAGAAGAGAAAGAATCACCGATATGTGGAAATTTTACAGCATAAACCTGAAGTTCTAGGAGCCAGGGGCTGCACACAGATTTCCATGAAGGCTCCATCCAGCCCACAAGGAATGACATATGTGAATAAGTAGGGTTTTTATTCCATCTTCAGCTGATATGTAATGCCTAGGACATTACATATAATGTACCCATGTGTCAGTCTGGCTATTCCATGATTCACACTTACGGCACATGTCTGAAGTATACTAGAAGTTTTTGCATAGAAGGGGATTTCCCACAGGATCATCTAGTCAGTAGGTCTATACAAAGTTGAGATACATAAGGCAGTATATATATATATATATATATATATATATATATATATATATATATATATATATATATATATATATATACATATATATATATAAATATGTGTGTGTGTGTGTGTAGATGCCGCCCAAGGGTGGAATTTACAGTCACCCATCCAATTGTCAAGGCTGCACTTAAATAGGGTCATTGAGGAGCTCTGCTTCACATGAAGTGGAAGCTTATTTCAGAGGAGTGTCAATTTCTAGGAGATATATCTATCTCTCCAAAATGTTTTGTTAATGGCACAGGCTAGGTTGAAATCCCTGGAGCGAGTGACTCTTGTCCTATTTGATTTGTGGATGTGCAGTGCTTACATTAGAGCAGAGTCAGATACTGCTCCATAGGAAAGGCACAGGTCAACTTTTAGCAGCCTGTATGATACAGACTACAGTGACAGGGCTTTCAATCTTTTCATGTAAGTCACGTTTTGGAATCCCTTGATTCTCTTGGTTAGAAATCTCTGTGGTCTCCCCAGTTGCTGCAAGTGTCTAATGAGGTACATAAAGAAGGGAGCACTGTGCTCAATTAGTGGTCTGATAAGGGTCAAATAGAGGAGAGTTGTAACCTCCTTAGTCTTGGATGTGATGCTCTTGTTTATGAGAAGCACAATGTATATGGCTTTCCTTACCAGTATGGACACATTGTGATCAAAGTTTAGATTGCTAGCAATCTGTGTTTCCACATCTCACACCACTGGGCTTGAGCTTAGAGGGGTGCTATCTATATCACAATTAACAGGGGCTACTTTGCCAAAGGGCATTTTTTTGCATTTAGTTTTAGTCTGTGACTTGGGCACCAGTCATTTGTTTGTGTCATCCCCTTCTGTAATATGTTTACATCATTGGCGGACTTAATGATTGTACCCAGTTTGCAGTCATCTGCAAACATGGTAAGCCATAAGTCATCCACTTTTGCCCAGACAGTTTTATCCCAGACAGTGAAATAGATTCCAAACAGTAAAGGCTCAAATTTTTGTGGTACCCCACAGGTAACTGGTCTACTGGTGGAGGTGGACTCCCCATCTTTGACAATGTGCGTCTGTCAGTGAGCCAGCTGGCTACCCATCTAGTGATGTACGGGTTAATCCCCAGCTGGGAGTGTTTCTCAATGATCACTGAGTGGGTGATTGTGTCAAAAGTCTTGGCTAAATCAAAGATAGGTGGAACTTACTACTTTGCCCTCATTCAGGGTTGTGGCGAGATTCTCAAAGAATTCCACCAGGTTTAATAACCAAGATCTACCCTTGAAACCAAACTGGGTCAGGTCAAGAGTTTGAAGGTCACCTGTGCCCTTGTTGATAAGTTCCATGATGATTCTTTCCATGGTCTTACAGATAAGGTTGGTTAGGCTTATGGGTTGATAGTCTCCTGCGTTGGTTGATGTATCCCCTTTGTGCAAGGGAGTTACTGTTGCTGTTCTCCACTCTGCCAGAACAAAGCCGGTGCTCAGGCTATGGTTAAAGAGAGTGCAAAGTGGTTCAGCTAAGTCTTGTTTTAGACTATTTAGTAAGCAACATGGGATGTTATCTGGTCCCAGAGAGGCAATGTTTTTGGCCTTGGAGAGCACTTGTATGATCTGTTTTTTGGAGATACTCGGTGGAGGACTGGTGTCAGGAATGCTTTGGAGTATGGCTTGAGGGGACAGGGGGGTAAAGTTATTTCCAAATCTGTCAGCTAGCAGTTTGGCAATTTCCTCAGGTTCAGTGTGAGTGGTACCATCACTATTAGTTTGGCACATAGCTGGGCATTCCCTTTTAGGTTTCAGGTGTATCTAAAGAATGCTTTATGGTTGTCTATAGCTAGAGATGTCAACTTAGTCTTGTAACTAGCCTTAGAGGACTTTACAAGATATCTGATTTGCTTGTTCAACCTGTGGAGGGTATTCTTCCTCTGCTGAGTAAGTTCTCTGCTGTTCTTAGATCTCAGTTTCTTTCTTTTGTTATACAACTTACGTATACTTACAGTCCACCAGGGTGTCTTGTTTTTTTTGGAGGACCTGGTTTTAATCCTGACAGGTACAGCTGAGTTAATACATTTGTTTAGCTGGCTCTATAGGGCATTTGTGTATTCTTCTGCATAGAAATCATTGCTGGCTGTGTTAGCAGGGACTTTGAAACTTTTTATACCATCACTTAGTAGACTATAGATTGCTTTGGAGACATTTTTGAGTTTTTTTGATCCTGCAGGGATGTCAGGTCTGAACTTTACTTCAAACAAGACTGATTTATTGTCTGACTTTACCAGGGAGGGCAACACACAGGGAGTAGTGCAGTGACCCTCCATGTTGGTGAGAATTAGGTCTAGTACATTTGAATTTGTTGGGCTGCAGACCAACTGTTCCAGGGCATTTGAAATAAAATCTAGGAACCCCAGAGTGATAGTGTTTCTGCTCATATATGTGACCCAATTAATAGAAGGATAGTTGAAGTCTCCCATGACCAAGGTGTTTGGCTGTATACTGAGTGACTAGCAAGTCCAGTTAGGTGGTGTGCTTCTCCTGGTTTATGGTGGGGAACCTGTAGCTAGCGATAGTGTGGTTGGGTATTTTGCCTATAGTTATTTGGACCTGGAGTAGCTCAAAAGAGTTGTACTGTTTAACCAGTCTCAAATTGTATTTGGATTTAATGAAGATGGATACACCTCCACCTTTGGTTCTTTCATGCTCGTTTTGAGGTCTGAATGTGTGAAAGGTTGTCTTGCCTTGTATGGCCAAAGTGCTGCCTGTGACTTTGAACTAAATCTCAGTGACTGCACAGATGTAAGCATCTTCCAAGGTGAGGAATGCTTCCAGGGAGGGCAGCTTATGGCTTAGGATCCTAGCATTAAGCAGCATGACCTCGAGTTTGTCTTAGTGGATTTCTTTACGTTGGAAGTTTTGCTGTTTTGACATTGCCTAAAAGAGGCACTCTTTGGAGGCAACCAGTTTTGCCAGTATCTGAAAGTCTTGAGGAGACAGGTGAAGACCATCTCTAGCAAAGCAGCATCGTCTGTCAACCATGTCTTCCCAGGCTGTCAGATACTGGAACCCCCTGGAGAGGCACCAGAAGCTAAGCCAATTATTGAACTCAATCATTTTGTGTCTGCATTGTGGAATCATCCTAGGTGAGGTTAGTATGCTACTTAGAGGTAGGGACATACCTGCCTGGGACACATAATCTGAGAATTCAGTCATGTCTCTCTTCATATAGACCAGAGAGGTACATCTCAAGTTAGTCACTCCAACATTTACTATGACAGTCATAATGGTAATTCTAGCTGAGTGACTTGAGTGCATGTGTGATTTGAAAGATCTTGGCACCTGACAGGCAGCTGACTCTGACCTTCTCCTTGTCCAGCCTGGTGAGGGGGACATCTGTGTGTTTTACTACTGAGTCATTTATGACTAGGAATTTAAGTCTTGAGGTGTTTTGCCTTTGGGGCTTAACTGATATGGGTGTTGCTATGCGCAGTGGTGGATTCTGTTCATGTACCAGTATAGTAGGTTGTTTGCAACTGGGAGTTATCTGGTCTTTTGGTAGGCTCTTAGTGAGTACCTCCATGTATGTGGGCTTATGTGCCTTGATCTTATCTTTTGTGAGTGGAGAGGTGTGTGTGATGACAACATGTATGATGTCTTGTTTATTGTTACATGAGAGCACTGATTCTAGTTTCATGGTATAGTTAAATCTCTCATATACTGTATTTGTTTGCTTTAGGAATAAGTGATTGTTACTATACATGAGACAATTGTTACATTGCGATGCCCATGTCAATCAAGCTGGCTGGAGGAATGTTGGTAAGCTGTATGTCCATAGTAGCAGGTAATTATTAAATTCTAATTTGTGAGAGAGCAAATTAGATTATCTATTGTTCTGGGATTAACATGGGGACCTATTCTATAAAAGCTCAGGGATGAAAAGTGGGGCGACACTGCTTAGTGCTCAGCTGAGTTGTCTGCAGTGCAGACGTGCAGCAATGTTGCCCACAGAGCAGCAGGGAACCTGGGAGGGTTTCACTGACTGATGTCTACAGAAAACATAGTTTCTAGGCATTTTCATCTATACAAGGGGATTTACTTCACTTACCCGACAACCCAAATTGCCGACATCCACTTCACCGAGACGAATACACTGACAATGTAGAAGACCGACATCCGGAACATTGTCATTGTGACCCGAGATAAGTAACCACTTGGCCATACTGAAAAAAAACAAAAAAAACAAAACTAAACCCACCCACACCCCCCTAACTTAATATACCAACTCTGAGATCACACTGCCATAGGGGTAAGTGGCAAAGTTCACCAGGATGGCCAAGCGGTTACTTACCTCGGGTTACAATGTCGATGTTCCGGATATCAGTGTATTTGTCTCGGTGATGTGGATGTCGGCGATCTGTGTTTTCAGGTAAGTGAAGGGGACCCATACAAGGCACGTCTAACCCTCATTGCATGGTGCACAGCTACTAGCAAATGCAAGGCTTATATATACAGGAAAAAATAAACAGTTTTAAATTAGTCTGCCAATAGTGAATCAAGTAATGATCCTTTCTCCAGCAATCCCCAGCTCAGACAAGGCTACATCCATAATCATCTGTCACAAGGGCACATGGGAGCATTTTTACTGGAAAATGGCTGGATTTGAGTTCAAGTGTATGAAAAACAGGCTAGATTTAGCAAGTCTGGATCAAGCCAATGCTAACTAAGCAATATTTCAGTGCAAAACAAGTGCAGGTAATAAGCAGGAGCAAACAGTCAAAAAAATACAAATTAATGCAATAAAACAGTAAAATACAGAATACAAAAAAGTGAAGATCAAACTCAAAATAAGCTTAATTTCTTATTCTTAGCTTTGGATGGCTTGGATTCAAGAAGAAACACTCTGTATCTCTAGCAAACGAAAACATGCAGAGCAGCTGCGGTTTATTGAGCTTAAACCAGAACAAAGACACTTAGAATAACAGGCACAATAAGTCTTCAAGCAGCAGTTCCCAGCTCAGAAGGGTGGAGGCTACCCTTCCCTCTCACATGAGGGTTGGCCACAAACCTTCTTAATGTAAAATAACTGGCCAGAAACCCAAGTGCTTAAACCAGAACTAAGACAATTTTAGAATAACAGACACAATAAGCCTTCAACCAGCAATTCCCAACTTAGAAGGATGTAAGCTACGTCTCCTGTCACAACAGTGTAGACCACAAACCTTCCTTATGTAAGATAGGTAGTTTGAAGTCCAAGTACTTAAATCATAACTAAGTGGCTTAGAATAACAGTTGCAATTGAATCAGGCTATTAACAAGCAGTAAGAAATGCAACAGAATAAATGCAACTGTGCACTTTTAAGAACAGCAGCAAATGCAAAATAAAGTAATAAAGTAGAAAGAAGCACAGATACAGTAAAAACAGCTAAATAAAGGGTGATTTTTTTTAAGTAAGTGAGAAGAGAGGAAACAGAAGATAATTCAAGGGGTGGGTCTTCCCAAATGATCGCAGCATACTCAGTAGAATGAGCTGATGAGATGGGATTGGGAGGAGAGACCAAAATCAGATTAATAGTAGGGATGGGCAACCCAAAAGCCAACAAGTTTAAGACTACAACAAAAGTTGCACAGGTGGGTGAGAAAAGTCAAATGCAGACATAGATCAGCAGTAGTCAGGCAGAGAGCAGAAAGCAAGTCAAAAAAGCAATCTGACTAAATAAAGATACCGCCAAAAATTTCTAGTTAAAGAGGAATGCTGTTTCTTAGCTCCTCCCATTAATAAGCTGGATGTTATTCACTGGCTGCAAAGGAATTCTTTTCTAACTTTTCTAACTGACCCGAGCCAATACCTCTTAAAACCACAACAGAACAACAGAAAATGTAAAACAAAACAAATGCAATATAAGAAAAAGATACAAAAAATAGAAATAACCAAATCTTAAATGAAAAACTTCAATTGAAAATCAAATGCAGAGAAAGATCAACAATAGTCAGGCAGACAACAGCAAGCAAGTCAAATAAGCATTCCAGCTAAATGCTAATATGATACGGTTATCATTGTGTTTTCCTCTGCTTGCTATATCTCCTTTCCTACACTGCTATTTCTACATTTCCTATCCATTTCAATAATGAACTGGTTTGGCAATTTACTGTGTTAAACCTCTGTAAACTATCTGAAATAACCAACGCGTGACACCTCATTGTGTAACTGGACATGTATGTACTGCACCTCACTATCTTGCCTTGGCAGTGACATTGGTCATGCCTGTTATATGCCCAGCATATGATTCTCATCCATTCTGCCATCTTAGTACAGTTTTCCTCAGCACACTGTCCTTTTGATTTAATACGTATTCATTCAGCATTTCAGTGCTGTCCCAGCCCTAATATATACTGTAAAGTTTGGATAGAGAAACTGATACTGTCCCAGCCCTAATTTATACCGTAATGTTTGGATAGAGCAACGGATACCATCCCAGCCCTAATATATACCGTAATGTTTGAATACAGCAACTGATACTGTCCCAGCCCTAATATATACCGTAATGTTTGGATACAACACAGCAACTAATACTGTCCAAGTTCTAATATATACTGTAATGTCTGGATACAGCAACTGATACTGTTCCAGCCCTAATATATACTATAATGCTTGGATAGAGCAACTGATATCATCCCAGCCCTAATATATACAGTAATGTTTGGATAGAGCAGCTGATACTGTCCCAGCCCTAATATATACCGTAATGTTTGGATAGAGCAACTGATACTGTCCCAGCCCTAACATATACCATAATATTTGGATACAGCAACTGATACTGTCCCAGCCCTAATATATACCGTAATGTTTGGATAGAGAAGCTGATTCTGTCCCGCAGTAATATATACCGGAATGTTTGGATGGAGCAACTGATACTGTCCCAGCCCTAATATATACCGTAATGTTTGGATACAGCAACTGATACTGTCCCAGCCCTAATATATACCGTAATGTTTGGATACAGCAACTGATACTGTCCAAGCCCTAATATATACTGTAATGTTTGGATACAGCAACTGATACTGTCCCAGCCCTAATATATACTGTAATGTCTGGATAGAGCAACTGATACTGTCCCAGCCCTAATATATACTGTAATGTTCGGATAGAGCAACTGATACTGTCCCAGCCCTAATATATACTGTAATGTTTGGATAGAGCAACTGATACTGTCCCAGCCCTAATACATACCGTAATGTTTGGAAAGAGCAACTGATACTGTCCCAGCCCTAATATATACCATAATGTTTGGATAGAGCAATGGATACTGTCCCAGCCCTAATATATATCGTAATGTTTGGATAGAGCAACTGATACTGTCCCAGACCTAATATATACCATAATGCTTGGAGAGAGCACCTGATACTGTTCCAGCCCTAATACATACCATAAGGTTTGGATAGAGCAACTGATACCATCCCAGCCCTAATACAAACCGTAATGTTTGGATAGAGAAACTGATCCTTTCCCAGCCCTAATATATACAGTAATGTTTGGAAACAGCAACTGATACTGTCCCAGCCCTAATACATACCGTAAAGGTTGGGTACAGCAACTGATACTGCCCAAGCCCTAATATATACTGTAATGTTTGGATAGAGCAACTGATACTGTCCCAGCCCTAATATATACTGTAATGCTTGGATACAGCAACTGATACCGTCACAGCCCTAATAGATACTGTAATGCTTGGATACAGCAACTGATACTGTTCGAGCCTAATAGATACCGTAATGTTTTGATATAGCAACTGATAATGTCCCAGCCCTAACAGATACCAAAATGTTTGGATAGAGCAACTGATACCGTCCCAGCACTAATATACAATGTAATGTTTGGACAGAGCAACTGATACTGTCCCAGCCCTAATATACAATGTAATGTTTGGATAGAGCAACTGACACCATCCCAGCCCTAATATACAACGTAATGTTTGGATAGAACAACTGATACCATCCCAGCCCTAATATATACCTTAAGGTTTAGATAAAGCAACTGATACCGTCCCAGCCCAAATATATATCGTAATGTTTGGATAGAGCAATTGAAACCCTCTCAGCCCTAATGTATACCGTAATGTTTGAAAAGAGCAACTAATACCATCCCAGCCCTAATATATACAGTAATATTTGGATAGAGCAACTGATACTGGCCCAGCCCTAATATATGCCGTAATGTTTGGAAAGAGAAACTGATAATGTTCCAGCCCTAATATATACCGTAATGCTTGGATAGAGCAACTGATACTGTCCCAGCCCTAATTTATACCGTAATGTTTGGATAGAGCAACTGATACTGTCCCAGCCCTAATATATAGCGCAATGTTTCGATAGAGCAATTGATACTGTCCCAGCCATAAGATGTAGGTAATGTTTGAATAGAGCAACTGATACTGTCCCACCCTAAATATACCGTAATGTTTGGATAGAGCAGCTGATATTGTCCAAGCCTTAATATATACCGTAATGTTTGGATAGAGCAACTGATACTGTCCCAGCCCTAATATATGCCGTAATGTTTGGAAAGAGAAACTGATAATGTTCCAGCCCTAATATATACCGTAATGCTTGGATAGAGCAACTGATACTGTCCCAGCCCTAATGTATACCGTAATGTTTGGCTAGAGCAACTGATACTGTCCCAGCCCTAATAGATACCGTAGTGATTGGATAGAGAAAGTGATACTGTCCCAGCCCTAATATATACTATAATGTTTGGATAGAACAACTCATACCATCCCAGCCCTAATATATACCGTAATGTTTGGACAGAGCAACTTATACTGTCCCTGTCCTAATATATACCGTAATGTTTGGATAGAGCAATTGATACTATCTCAGTCCAAATATATATCGTAATGTTTGGACAGAGCAAATGATACTGTCCCAGCCCTAATGTATACCGTAATGTTTAGATAGAGCAACTGATACTGTCCCTGCCCTAATATATACCGTAATGTTTGAACAGAGCAAATTATACTGTCCCAGCCCTAATGTATACCGCAATGTTTAGATAGAGCAACTGATACTGTCCCTGCCCTAATATATAGCATAATGTTTGGATAGAGCAAATGATACTGTCTCAGCCATAAAATATACTGTAATGTTTGGATAGAGCAACTGATTCTGTCCTAGCCTTAAATATACCATAATGTTTGATAGAGCAACTGATACTGTCCCAGCCCTAATATATACTGTAATGTTTGGACAGAGCAACTGATACTGTCCCGGCCCTAATATATACTGTAATGTTTGGATAGAGCAACTGATGCTGTCCCTGCCCTAATATATACTGTAATGTTGGGATATAGCAACTGATACTGCCCCAGCCCAAATATATACCGTAAAGTTTGGAGAGAGCAACTTATACTGTCCCAGCACTAATATGTACCGTAATGTTTGGATAGAGCAACTGATACTGTCCCAGCCCTAATATGTACCGTAATGTTTGGATAGAGATACTGATACTGTCCCAGCCCTAATATGTACCGCAATGTTTGGATAGAGCAACTGATACTGTCCCAGCCCTAATATATACCGTAATGTTTGGATAGAGCAACTGATACTGTCCCAGCCCTAATATATACTGTAATGTTTGGATAGAGCAACTGATACTGTCCCAGCCTTAATATATACTGTAATGTTTGGACAGAGCAACTGATACTGTCCCTGCCCTAATATATACCGTAATGTTTGGAGAGAGCAATTGATACTGTCTCAGTCCAAATATATATCGTAATGTTTGGACAGAGCAAATGATACTGTCCCAGCCCTAATGTATACCGTAATGTTTAGATAGAGCAACTGATACTGTCCCTGCCCTAATATATAGCATAATGTTTGTATAGAGCAATTGATACTGTCCAGCCATAAAATATACCGTAATGTTTGGATAGAGCAACTGATTCTGTCCTAGCCTTAAATATACCATAATGTTTGATAGAGCAGCTGATACTGTCCTAGCCCTAATATATATACCGTAAAGTTTGGAGAGAGCAACTTATACTGTCCCAGCACTAATATGTACCGTAATGTTTGGATAGAGCAACTGATACTGTCCCAGCCCTAATATGTACCGTAATGTTTGGATAGAGATACTGATACTGTCCCAGCCCTAATATGTACTGCAATGTTTGGATAGAGCAACTGATACTGTCCCAGCCCTAATATATACCGTAATGTTTGCATAGAGCAACTGATACTGTCTCAGCCCTAATATATACTGTAATGTTGGATAGAGCAACTGATACTGTCCATGCCCTAATATATACCGTAATGTTGGGATATAGCAACTGATACTGCCCCAGCCCAAATATATACCGTAATGTTTGGATACTGTCCCAGCACTAATATGTACCGTAATGTTTGGATAGAGCAACTGATACTGTCCCAGCGCTAATATGTACCGTAATGTTTGGATAGAGATACTGATATTGTCCCAGCCCTAATATGTACTGCAATGTTTGGATAGAGCAACTGATACTGTCCCAACCCTAATATAGACCGTAATGTTTGCATAGAGCAACTGATACTATCCCAGCCCTAATATATACCGTAATGTTTGTATAGAGCAACTGATACTGTCCCAGCCCTAATACATACTGTAATGTTTGGATCGAGCAACTGATACTGTCACAGCCCTAATATGTACTGTAATGTTTGGATAGAGCAACTGATACTGTTGCAGCCCTAACATCTACCGTAATGTTTGGATAGAGAAACTGATACTGTCCCAGCCCTAATATATACTGTAATGTTTGGACAGAGTAACTGATATTGTCCCAGCCCTTATATATAACATAATTTTTGGATAGAGCAACTGATACTATCCGAGCCCTAATACATACTGAAATGTTTGGATAGAGCAACTGATAGTGTCCCAGACCTAATAATATATACCGTAGTGTTTGGATATAACAACTGATACTGTCGCAGCCCTAATATATACCATGATGTTTGGATAGAGCAAATGATACTGTCCCAGCCCTAATATGTACCGTAATGTTTTGCTAGAGCAACTGATACTGTCCCTGTCCTAATATGTACCGTAATATTTGGATAGAGCAACTGATACCATCCCAGCCCTAATGCATACCGTAATGTTTGGAAAGAGCAACTGATACCGTCCCAGCCCTAATATATAGCATAATGTTTGGAGAGAGCAACTGATACCGGCCCAGCCCTAATATAAGCCATAATGTTTGGATAGAGAAACTGATACCGTTCCAGCCCTAATATATGCCGTAATGTTTGGATAGAGCAAGTGATACTGTTCCAGCCCTAATATACACAGTAATGTTTAGACAGAGCACCTGATAATTTCCCAGCCCTAATATATACCGTAATGACTGGATAGAGAAAGTGATACTGTCCCAGCCCTAATATATACTGTAATGTTTGGATAAAGCAACTGATACTGTCCCTGCCCTAATATATACTGTAATATTTGGATAGAGCAAATGATACTGTCCCATCCCTAATATGTACAGTAATTTTTGGAAAGAGCAACTGATACCATCCCAGCCCTAATATATACCATAATGTTTGGATAGAGCAACTGATACTGTCCCAGCTCTAAGATATACTGTAATATTTGGATACTGGAACTGATACTGTCCCTGCACTTATATATAACATAATTTTTGGATAGAGCAACTGATACTATCCGAGCCCTAATATGTACTGAAATGTTTGGATAGAGCAACGGATAGTGTCCCAGCCCTAATAATATACACTGCAATGTTTGGATATAGCAACTGATACTGTCCCAGCCCTAATATGTACCGTAATTTTTGGCTAGAGCAACTGATACTGTCCCAGCCCTATAATGTACTGTAATATTTGGATAGAGCAACTGATACCGTCCCAGCCCTAATGTATACCGTAATGTTTGGAAAGAGCAACTGATACCATCCCAGCCCTAATATATACCGTAATGTTTGGATAGAGAAACTGATACCATTCCAGCCCTAATATATACCGTAACTGTTGGATAGAGCAACTGATACTGTTCCACCCCTAATATATACAGTAATTTTTAGACAGAGCACCTGATAATCTACTATCACCTACTATCTCTTCACTAAACTAAGGTTGTTGTAAACTGGAACCTGGCAGTACCTTTTTATTAACTAAAGTGCAAAATATATCTCTGCAAAGTGCTTCTTTCCTGTAAGCATTGGTAGTAACTTCACTACGCTGAATATTGCACTCACCTATTGCTGGCTCTAAGACCCTGAGAACTCCTGGCGGTGTATGCCCCGCTCCGCTCTGGCTGGCTCCGCCTCCTCCTCTCCCTGCCCTCATCTCCCACCTGCCCCCAGTACCTCTACATCTATAGAAATCGATAACCCCTCCCACATGCCCCAATATTATCACTTACATTTAGGTATAAGCAACATACCCAGCCTATAATCACTTATTTACACCCTGATCTCCCTCATATATACTCCAGTTACATTGACCTCCCAAAATTCAATTT